>NC_138769.1:442820324-443110324 GCF_965119305.1 Pelophylax lessonae
ATCTGTGCCCAGAGCATTCACACTATTGTATTTACAAATTCTGGTATTTTTTATATTTTGGTACCATTAAAGTTAGGTTAGTTTATCATTTTTTAGGATTGTTTAGGAAATGGTCGCAGAAGAAGCGGACATCCCTTTGTGAGGTTCGCCCGTGAGATTGACTTCCTAGAAGACTCTGTAGCTGCCAGGCAGTGGCGGCTGGTCAATAGGGGGGCCCAGCCCCCCAAAGGCTAATCACCGTAACATCAACATTTAAAAAAAAAAAGAAAAAAAGTGTACCTTTAATGGCAGCGGGGCTCCAGAGACATTGCTGGCTATGGGAGGGGTGGGGGTTTTGGCATCATGTGCCTCTTTTTTGAAAGCCGATTGGCGTCCTTTTAGTGTCCTTGGGGCGCAGAGCGAGGCGCCCCGAACACTTCCATTCAATATTGCCGTCCTGTGATTTGTCCAGGAGCAGTGACAGTGCTGGGAGGGCTCAGGAGACGCTGATCTACAGTTGGACGTGGACAGGATCTCTGCAGTCTCCAGGAAGGCTCACTACCAGCAGAGCCGCTATCAGGGAGGGGACAGGCTGACCAGGCGACTGGGTAGAAGTGGCACCCTACGAAGGCTTATTCTCTGTCCTGCCGCCGGGATCGTTCATTCTGTTTACAGAGAGTGGATGCAGCCAGCAGAGCGAGCAGCAGCAGAACAGTGCGGCTGGGATTTCCTCCTGCTCCTGATATTAAAAGTCTCTCTCCCCTCATCATTGCAACCGTGAGTGCACAGCTTCTGATATGTTTGTGAGTCACAGCATACTATCTCTGTCATTTCTCTAGGGGGAAGGAGGGGGTGTAAGGCAGCTGGCTGCGCTCCGCCTAGCTAGGGGTCTCCCTTTACTGGAGAACGATGGACAGGAGGAGTCTGTGTTGGGGTCCCCTCTGATCACCCCCTGCAGTCCTACTAACTAGGGATCTCTTTCTCCTAGAGGGGTGGTGGGCAGGGGGGGGTCCGTTTTGGGGTCCCCACTGATCACCCCCTGCAGTCAACCTAGCTGGGGGTCTCTTTTTACTCGAGAAGGGTGGGTAGGGGCAGTCTGTGTTGGGGTCATGTCTGATAACCCCCCTGCAGTCCTAGCTGGGGGTCTCCTTTTACTGGGGAAAAAGTGGGTGAGGGGTCTGTGTGGAGGTCCCCTCTAAAGACCTCCTCCAGTTCTCAAGTGGGGGGGTCTCCTTCAGGGGGGTGGGCAGGGCAGTTTGTGTGGGGGTCCCCTCTGATCATCCCCCTGCAATCCTCCTAGCTGGGGGTCTCCTTTCTTTGGAGAAGGTTGAGCAGGGGGGTATGTGTGGGGGTCCTCCCTGGTTACCCCTGCAATAGTCCTAGCTGGGCGTCTTCTTTTACTGGAGAAGGGTGGCAGAGGTATGTGTGGGGGTCCCCTCTGATCACTCTTCTGCATTCCTCCTAAGTGAGGGTGTCATTCTCCTGGAGGTGGGTGGGCAGGGGTCTATGTTGGGGTCCCCTGTGGTCACCCCCTGCAGTCTATTTAGCTGAGAGTCTCCTTTAAATGCAAGGGGAGGGGTTTCTTTTTTCCTGGATAGGGGTCTCCCTATATTTGTCTGTATTCCTGGATGGATGGGAGGGGATCTTTTTTGTTTGCCCCCATGCACTCCTTTTGTTCAGGGGTCGTCTTCTCTTGAGGAGGTCAGGATTCCTGGATGGGACAGAGGGGCCCCTCTAATTACCTCTCTGCACTTCATGGTGATGGGGGATCTATAAATATATGGGAGTCAGTGGGTCCTATATAGAGGCAGGTAGGTGTCTGGAGTCTTTTAACCACTTTAAGACCGGAAGATTTTGCTGCTTAATGACCAGGCCCTATTTTGCGATTCGGCACTGCGTTACTTTAATGGACAATTACGCAGTCGCGCGAAGCTGTACCCAAATAAAATTGATATCCTTTTTTTCCCACAAATATACCTTTATTTTGGTGGTATTTGATCACCTGTGCAATTTTTTATTTTTTTGCGCTATAAACGAAAAAAGAGCGACAATTTTGAAAAAAAAAAATATTTTTCACATTCTGCTATATGACATTCCCAAAAAAATAAATTTAAAAATCAACATTTAACATTTTAGGCCAATTTGTTTTCTGCTACATATTTTTGTACCTTGATTACTGAAGGTCCCTTTCACACTTGTGTAACCTCAAAGTCACACAATTTTTTACCACGTTTTTTGCCCCGAAGCAATGCCCATTACATTTTTCTGTTTGCGCCCCCCCCCAAAACATTTTGAGCACCAGCCGCCACTGCTGCCAGGTACACCCTAATTGCCCAGACCACATCCAAAACATGCAAAGCAATTTCTCTTAGACATGTAGGCCTGGAACACAGGGAAGGCAACACAATGTCTTCATTCAAATGACAGTCAGAGACCACCTTAGGAAAGAATGACAGACAGAAGCAAAGCACCACCTTATCCTTATGAAGCACCACAAGGTGAACAACAGGATAATGCCGTCAGTTCTGACACCCTACGTGCAGAACTGATAGCCACCAAAGAAGGCCACCTTCTGGGGCAACGTAAGCACGGAA
This sequence comes from Pelophylax lessonae, assembly GCF_965119305.1. NCBI lineage: Eukaryota > Metazoa > Chordata > Amphibia > Anura > Ranidae > Pelophylax > Pelophylax lessonae. The sequence goes on from NC_138769.1 coordinate 442,822,898, forward strand.
ACTTCACAAATATTTTCAAACAGAAGCTTCAGTAGAGCTGAAAGCACCACATTAAGATTCCAGGGCGAAAACAGAGCCTGCACTAAAAGGAACCAAATGTCAGACACCCTGAAGAGAAGGTATGCACACCAGGGAGAGTGTGGCCAAAGGTCCTTGGAAAAAGACTGCCAAAACCAGATACCTTGCCCTTGATGGTACTCAAGGCCAATTTTTTGTTCAACCCCCCCTTGAAGAAAGGTTAAGATTCGATCCATTGAGAAGGAGCAGGGATGAACCCCAAGAGACTCACACCACGCAATGTACCTCTTCCACATACAATGGTAGATCTTCTTAGAGGCAGAGGCAGATTTCCAAGCTTTTGTCACTGATTCAAACAAACCTCCACGCTTCAGCACCAGGCGTTCAACAGCCAAACCGTTAAAGCCAGCGACTAAAGCAGGATGGAAGATTGATCCTTGGAACAGCAGATCCTCCCTCAGAAGAAGTCCCCAAGGAGCATCGGCGACCAGCCATGCTAGATCGGCATACCAAGACCAGCGACACCAGTCTGGAGCCCCTAGAATGACCGGAATCCCTTTTACCTGAATCCTGCACAGGAGTCGTGGCAGACATTTGAGAGGGCTGGAACGAATCAGTCAGCCCACCTTAAGAATGCCGGCTACTTACTGAGCCGCCAAGGACACTTCTTGTGTCCCCTTGGTGATTGACAGACCACGGCAGTGGCATTGTCCGAATTAAATTGCAACGGACACCCCTGAAGACAATTGTCCAATGAGGCAGACAAATTCTGATCACTCGGGGTTCCAGTACACAAATCGGCAGTCTGGGCTCTGCCAGAGTCCAAACCTCCTGTGCTGAGGACGCCTCCCCACCCGGACAGGCTGGCATCCGTGGAGACAACTGTCCAGTGCAGGAGGAGAAGGATTTTCCCTGTTGAAGTGCCAGAGAGCGAAGCCACCTCTAGAGACGGTGGATCCTTGACCCATTTCACCAGAATCTCTTTAGCAGAGGTCTTGTGTGGAACTGTGCAAACAGACCGCCTCGAGGGTGGACACCATCAGGCCCAGCATACGCATGCAAGCCCGGAGGGATTACAGTCTGCTGAACAACAGAAGGTGAATTGCCTCCTGCAATGTCTGAAGTTTTTACCGAGGAAGAAACACTCTGGACTTTGAGTGGTTTTACTGAAGTGATGCTTGCAGGTTTGGACAGCATCTTGGTATAATTTTTTTCAGCTGGTGGTCGGCTTTCAGGTTAAAGCAATCCTAGACTGCTTTTATAAGCAGTGGGAGGGAACGTTCCCCCCCTCCCCCTTCCTTCTATGGTTTTCTTTGGCTCTCCTGTCCCACTGGGGAACCCGAGAATGCAGCAGATGGTTCTGCCAGCTGACCATAGAGCTGAACGGAGACCAGAACGACTCCAATCATCTCTATGGCCTAAGAAACGGGACGCTACGAGCGATTCAGGACTTCGGTTTCCCTGGATATAAACAGCGCCATTGGGAAATTGGGAAAGCATGTAATCACACCGATCTTGAGTCTAATAGACCACACATTTTTGAAAAGAAAGTACCTGTCACTACCTATTGCTATAATAGGGGATGTTTACATTCTCTGTAATAACATAAAAAATGATAAATAAAATAAATAATTAAAAAGGGACAGTGTAAAAATAAACTAAAAAGGCGAAATAAATTATAAAAAAAAATGAAAGTACGCCTGTCCCCCCATCCCCGCGCGCAAAGGCGAACGCAAGCATCGCTCTCGTGTCATATGTAAACAGCGGTTGCACCATGCACGAGAGGTATCACCGCAGACGTCAGATCGAGAGCATTCAAAAAAGTTTTTTTTTCCCAAAAAAATTGTGTTTGTAAAAAATAAATTTCAACACCCACCATTTTAATCTGTGGGGCCTTTGCTTTATAAAAATATATAGTGTTTGGGGGTTCAAAGTAATTTTCTAGCAAGAAAAATGTATTTATTCATGTAAACAAAAAGGGTCAAAAAGGGCTTGGTCTTCAAGTGTGGTCAGAAGAGTGGGTGATGTGTGGCATAAGCTTCTAATATTTGGCATAAATATTTGGGGGGAGTACAAGGGGGGAGAGAGGAGGAAGGTGGGGCAAGGGAGTGGAGAAAGTCAACCATGGGGGCACGATAAAAACTCATGCAATAAGTTTCCTGTATTCCTCCGAAAAGGAGAATTCATGCCAGTAAACCAACGCTCGAGGAATTTGGCTCTAGTGCCACGCTCTGTAGCCACAAGATTTTCCATCTCCTTGACCTGGGCAACCTTCCACAGCCACATTGCGATCGTGGGGGGCTGGGTTTATTTAGACTGTGGAATATTATTTCAAGACAAGCCTGTCATTTTCTGTTTGTTTTGCTGAATAAAAGCATATTTAATTTCACTGGACTGTATCTGAGTCGGCTGTTCACCCCTCTGATCCCCTACAGGTTATGCTCCTCCTATCAGGAATAGGCACTAGGCAGGAAAAAAGCTTAACCATGCCTATGGGGGCTGTCCCTGCAGGCATAACCCCACACACCCTGCTATCAAACAGTTTAGTTTCAAGCAGTGTTTAGAATAGGAAAAAAAAAAAAAACATTCACTAAAGGGGCGGGTGCTGTGTCTGTCGAACTTCAGAGAAATGGATTTTACGGTAAGTTCTTACAAAAATCCAGTTTTCTCTATCGTTCAGCGACAGACACAGCTCCATCTAGTCAGAGACTATAGGGATGTCCCAAAGCAGTATTATTCATGAGGGGTGTGAAGACAACGCAAACGGAAACGTAACTCCCCAAAGGCTAAAAACGTCAGTAATAATGGGATCGTCTGGAGGGGGTATAACAGTTTAGGAAAGGCTACCATTTTGTAGAGATGACATCTACCCATGAGTGATAAGGGGAGGCTGGTCCAGCCGTCAAGTTGTCGTTTAATTTTGGCAAATACTGGCGGGAAATTTAATTGGTAAAGAAAGGCTAAAAACTTTAAGTGACTTTAAGTAACTTTAAAAACAGGGTGAGCTCAACCAGGAACTGGAGCTCACCCTGAAAACACAATACACCCTCAAAAGAGAAAAAAAAAATAAAGTTCTCTTTAAACAGCAGCCTGCAAAACCTTGCTGCCAAAAGAAACAAAACCTTGCTGCCAAAAGAAGCATCCGAAGATGCCAACACAGCTACTTTGTAGAATTTTGTAAACATATGCACAGATGACCAAGTTGCCGCCTTGCAGCACCGATGCCTGATGGCGAAAAGCCAAGAGCACTATCGTAGAATGCGCCATCACTGGGAAAGGAGGAAACTGACCCTTCAGTGAATAAGCCTGAACTACCCCCTGCCTAATCCATCTGGATATGGTCACCAAAGACGCAGCCAATCCCTTACGAGATTCTTCGGTAAGGATAAAAAGAGTGTCTGATTTTCTAAAAGACTCAGTGGTCTCCAGATAGACCCTGATCACCTGATTCTTGCCAAATGGAACAAGGATCCAAAGTCCTTGGACTCTGATTCGGTTAAGCCACAACACAAGGTCTGCTCTGTTGTGGTGGATCCAGTCTCTAGCACTATGCCAGGGCAAGTCCTTCCTTCCGTTGTTTTGGACGGTGGTGACCACGGATGCCAGCCTATCGGGAAACTACAGATAAATGTTTTGGAGCTCCGAGCAATAAAGCTTTGTCTGAGCCATTGGACGACTCGTCTGCAAGATTGTCCGGTTTGGATTTAATCAGACAACGCCATGGATGTGGCTTACATCAATCACCAGGGGGCACCAAGAATGTCTTGGCGGCCAGGGAGGTGGCTGAAATTTTGGCCTGGGCGGAACAGTTTGTCCCAGTCCTCTCTGCTGTGCACTTCCCAGGTGTGGAAAACTGGCAAGCGGATTACCTGAGTCGTCAAGTGTTGGATCAAGGGGAGTGGTCCCTGCACCTGTAGGCGTTTCATCTCCTGTGTGTCAGGTGGGGGACACCCGAGGTCGATCTGTTTGCTTCTCGTCTGAACAAGATGGTGCAGAGGTTCGTAGCCAGATCGAGATCCTTTGGCCGACACGCCACAGAAGCACTGGTGGCTCCTTGGGGTCGGTATCGGCTGATCTATGCGTTCTCTCCGCTGAAACTTCTGCCGAGGCTTCTATGCAGAATAGAGGTGGAAGGGATTCTGGTGGCTCCAGATTGGCCTTGCCGGCCTTGGCACGTAGACCTATTAAGGTTGGCCGCCGATGCTCATTGGAAACTTCCTCTCAGGGAAGATCTGTTGTCTCAAGGTCCAATCTTCCATCCTGCTTTACAGTCGCTGGCTTAAACAGCAGGGCTGTTGAAAGCAAAGTGTCTCCCTAGTGCAGCGACGCCACCACCGTGTGGATGGATTCCATCCAAAACTTCTGTACCCGCACGAAGCAGGTCAGGGCCTTGAGATCCAGGATGGGACGCACCTTGCCTTCTGTCCTGGGCACGGTGAAGAGGTTTGAATAAATCCCTTGAAAACGTTTCTGAAAAGGAACCGGTACAATCACTCCTAGTGACAGCAAATCGTATACTGCCCCTCGCAAGTCCCTCAACCGGACTGGGGATAGTCAAATATGGGACGGGAAGAATCTGTCTGACAGGGCAAGACCAGAATTTGATCTTGTTCTCAGATCGGATCAGTTTGTGAACCCATTTGTCCTGAATAAAGGAGATCCAGGGTTCCAGAAAGAAACAAAGATGTCCCCCCACCCCAGAATCAGGTGCAGAAGAGGATTTGTCTGCAGGTCCAGATTGGCCGGTCTTTGCTTTTCCCGGCCGAGGCTTCTTGGAACCCCCAGAAGACCTGAATGATTTACCTTTTTCTTGCGACCCGTAGGTACAAAAAAAAAGACGTTTATGAGCATTAGAGGAAGGCCCCCGCCTAGGACATGGTGCCTTGCCCTTAGAAGATTGGGGAAGAGGAGTGCTCTTACCCCCTGTGATACCTTTGATCAACTCGTCTAGAGAGGATCAAAACAGCCTCTCCCCTAAGAAGGGAAGATCAGTCAAGGCCTTTTTAGAAGCCTGGTCCGCCGACCAGCTTTTCAGCCACACCCTGCACCCAATAGCAATCCCCACTGCTGATGCCCTGGCCACCAATGAGGCTGAATTCTGGTGACGTGAACACCAGGGCTTGAGCCAACTGGTCCAGTAGTTCCAATACCACAGGGGGGAGGCGTTCAGCTTCCAACTTAAGTTTAAGTAACTTCACCCATTCCGTAGCAGTCTACCAAAACATTCACAAAGGTAGTCTTTAATATGTGAACTGCTACCACGTGTAAATGGCGGGACAAGGATTCCACCCGTCTATCCACGGGGTCCGCAAAAGGTGGAGACTCTTCCACCAGTACCAGATTCACTTTATTCAACCTAGACACTTGGGGGTTCCACTTTTGGTGGTACAATCCCCCTAGTGGACACTGCCTCCACAAAGGAGTAATGGCAAGCAAAACGCTTAGGCACGTGCTTAATGCGCCACCATTGTTCATCCTCAATAGTATGAAACAATTCTGGGCAAGGGAACACCTCGCCCGATTTACGGGATTTGCGGGAGCCATAAGACACCTGTGTACCCGGTGCTGTGGGTTCATCACCAAATCACGCTCAGTCCTCTTCACCGTCAGAATGCGATGACACCGACCCCTCAGGGTGGTCTGTGTCTGTGGCGGCCATGTCTATCTCAGAGTCCGAAGACCCTGCAGATGGAGGGGAAGGCAGAGGGCGTTTGTGCCTGGCAGCCCTAGCAATGACAAAATCCACCTTAGACATCAAATTTTGCTAAAAAGCTGCAATCTCTGGCTGAGACTGAGAACCAGAAGGTCTTGCAATCGCTCCCAGGGAGTCTGCAGGTGAAATATCCTGGGACTCCATGTTACACTTTTTAAAATAATTGGGCAGTGTCCCTTTAAGACCACCAAAAACGCGGTCCCAACGCTATAAGTGCGGGCTCACAATCCATGGTTATTGTAAGATAATAGAGTGATTGAAGAAAAACCACAGGGAACCCCAGGAAAATGTCACCAGATCACAGAGGAGACTTGGAGCACGATCTGTGCAAAAACGAAACGGGCACTGACTGTACAGGAAGAGCAAGAGAAAACTCAGCCTCTATATTTTAAACAACCATGCCGCATGCCTGGACCTCAGGAAAATGGCCGCTCAAGCATTCTCAATGGGGAATTATAGAAAATGGCTGCCTATATTAACTAATGGGAATATACAAATCACGATCCACAGCAAAATGGCGGCCCCCACGGCACACCATGTGGTCTCCAGGTCCCCTAAACTTGGGCCCAGAACAATAGGCATCGGAAGGTCCCTGCCCAAGGGCCCACACAGGACAAATCACCCCGCTCAAATAAGCGCCGCACCGGCTGCATTATTATTGCCCCCCCAACGTAAAAACCTGCTAGGGGTAGGGGAATGCCGAGGGGTACACAGGACTAGTCCTCCGAGGTGCCAGGGTAACAGAGGGAGCTCATAAGGTCTGACTATTCCGGGGAAAGGCCCACATCCGCCCCGAGACTGCCAAGGGTTTTTGGGGGGACAATTTACTCACCATACCACGGCACCAGGTGGGCGCCATTCCGAAACAGATCACATCCCACCCGGGATGGGGGTGCTCTAAGCCAAGGTAAAGCTGCAACTCAGGGCGTTTCAGGTCGTGTGCGTCGTGGCAAGGCCAAGTTCTGGCCTATAACCTGCTCAGGCTCGCTGGCCAGGCTGGGAGACCTTAAGGATCTAGATTATTTAGTGTGAAACCTCAGCCAGCTGTTGCTTGTAGTTCCTCTGGATCTTGGTCCTAAGGAACTAACTAGTGAAAATAAAAATTCACAAACTAACAAGCTTTCCTATAATAGCTATGACCGAAGTCCCAGCAGGAAGCTAGGTCCTATTCCTTAAACTAGGCAGAAACAAATGTTTGATGATAGCAGGGTGTGTGGGGTTATGCCTGCAGGGACAGCCCCCATAGGTGTGGTTAAGCTTTTTTCCTGCCTAGTGCCTATTCCTGATAAGAGGAGTATAACCCTATATAACCCTATATTCTGTGACTAGATGGAGCTGCGTGGATGAACGATAGAGAAAATTGATTTTTACACTTTTTTTTTTTTTTTTTTTTTTTTTTTAGGTAGGAGTGACATTTTTATTCAGACACAAACACAAGGCCTAAATGTATTCTAGTCTAGATTTCCCAAGTTGAGGCATTGCAGATGAAAACCAATTATAGCACCTAGTAAAACCAGAGCTGTAGGAAGCAGTTACTAGATGAAGCTGCCAGTTGAGAGTAGAATATCCTTAAAATGGAGATACCCTTTAAAGTAAACATGTCAGTACAAACTAGGTTTGACTGACCGCAGCACTACAGTGCAATCACCTGGCAAGCACTTACTACTATAGATGACGTCCCAAGCAATTTGTATGCCCCAAATCCTAGAAAAATCCTGCAAAATTTCTTGAAGTGTTAAGTGTTCCCACCTACCACACCATTCCTATTTACCAGTAAAATCAATGCACATTGCATTAGGCAGTGGGCGATTGTGCAAAGCTATCAGATTTGCAGACGTTAAATACATACAGAATGCTGGGTAGGACATCAGTATGTTTAGCCACTGGTAAATGCTTACGTTGTAGTGTCACATGCTGTATAATACTTTATCGTACTGACAAATTAACTCTGAAGCTATGCCACACTACAAAGAAAATCTATGGAACAGCAAATACTAAAGCAGGAATGTAATTTCTTGTGCATTTATATCAATTGGTACTTAAACTTCCTGTAATTCGAAAACTTTTGGGTGATAGTCAAATGGTAAAATATGCTCATGGCAACAAGTACCTTCATCTAAATATAAACAAAAAAAAAAAAAAGGCTGAGCGAGCATAAAAAAATTGAACTGTTTTCCAAATAAATATCCTTCCAAAAATTTTAGAAAAATGCACAGTATTGTAAAATCTAATGAAAATCTACATAAATTGCAGCTAAACTGAAGGAAGTGAAGTGCATGCCCTTGGAATAGATAGAAGGGATATGGAGCATTTGGTTCTGTAGTCACGCTACTTTTTATAGCACACATTGCTCTTAATTCATTGCTCTTAATTCCAAGATCATGCATTCTAAAAATAAAAAAAAGTCTTTAAAGCTATATTACTAATGGAAATTTTCCATAAAACACTGCTAAAAAAAGGTGCCATACACATGACTGTTAAGTCAAAATACACTTAAAACGAATGTAATTACAAAGTGATCAAAGGCTGTTTTACCTTAGCAAAACGTTGATCTGTACCTGTGGAAGCACCTCCCTTGCACCAAAGGTGTTTACGAGCTAAGCAGGCTTTCCCAGCTCAGCATCTAAGGCTGGCCATAGAGGGTTTCGAATCCTGGTCAGTTCAGCAGGAACCAGTTGAGATTCGAACCGTGTGTGTGCAGGCTGATTGTACCAGGTTGATCGATCGATCAATTTGGGTACAACCAGTCTGCCAAATTCACTTGTGATTATTGCTAGCGGTAGTTGCAGGAAATAAATTTGCATCCTCTATGACCAGCCTAAGTCAATACAAGCCCCAGAGATATTGTCTTTAAAATTAGAATTGTAGAATTATACTTTACCCTTCCAAATTTGCTTGCTTTCAGCTATGCCTTTTCTATAGAAAACAAGCTGCCTCTTAGTTTCCATGGTGCAGCAGAACCACTTTTCCACTCCATTGCTTTCGGTTTGTCTTTTTTAGCTATTAGGAAACTGCCTATTACAGAATTCAGTAAAAGTTTTGGATGCAGTGTGTAAGACGAGGTGACTCAAGTTGTAAGGGACTTTTTAGCTGGAAAATATAATTTGCAGCTGAAATCTGACTTTTCCAGGCCATCTAACAATTATGGAAAGCCAAACAGGTCTTATAAACGCACAATAATTTACATAGAATACCATGCAGAACTGTGACATTTATGTCTGAGGAGAATGAAGAGAAGAAAAGAGTGAATAAATGGAAAGTAGTACTATACATTCCTAACTAGCCATCACTCAAACCTGAAAAAAAATGTAAAATGAGTGCCTAAAATTAAACTTATGGGGGTCATACATGAGTGAAAGGTACAAGTGGATGCATAAAACACACTATGGAGACAATACATAACTGAGAAGTCAAAATACGTGCATATATATTTTTAGGGACAGTATACAAGTGATTGGTTTTGGATGGGTGCATTAAGCAAAACCTCTGGGGACAAAGCACACGACGAGTGAAGAGTTTTTAAAGCAGATCCTCGGGATACCACAAAAATTTGTCAATTAGTTAACAAACTTAAATAAAACACTAAACAGTTAAGAAAAGTCAAGTAGAAAAATTAATGAGGACATCACTATAATTAAAAAAAACAACTTCAACCGAGCAGAAGAGGGGGTGTTAATGCGGTGGAGACGTCACATTCTGCCCTCTCACTCTTCACTTCTCAAACTACAGTACCCATCAAGCCAAGTTAATTGTAGTGTATGTGGATGGGTACACTGAGCCTGTGTACTCACCCACTTGTACATTAAATCACACACCCATTTTCTCCAGCCTCACCCTCACTGACACAATGCAGGACTAGATAAATAAAACTTATTTTCGTCCTGCAAGTTTGTTGGTCTCAGAACGGCGGTAGCTGTTTATTCACATGTGCCTTATGACTTATTCTCTCTCTTTCTCTTTCCCTCCCTCCCTGAAAAGGAGAAAACTCCAGGGAATGCCAGCTTACTTCACTCACACAGTGAAAAGCCGAGTTGGAGCTGACAAGTTCAGAGATCTCACTAGTGACAAAGGCACTATGACAGCCCAGACATCAGTGATCGGTATTAACTATGCCACCAATCTCTGGAGACACACAGGGAGAGAAAGAGTTTTATGGTCATTTCTGTATAAGCAGAGCAGAATGGGGGAAGGAGCTGAGCATCTGCACAGGCTTAACCCCATAGCTGCTGGGGAGTGAGCTGAGCCTGTGGCTAACAGTTAACCCCTCAATGGCCAGACAGTCGTTATTCAGTGGGTGCTTCAGGTAGTAAAAAATAAAGGTGTCTGGCAATTGATGAGTTAACTGTTTGCCACAGGCTCAGCTCACTTCCCAGCAGCTATGGGGTTAGGTCAGTACAGCTGCTTAGCAACTCCCCCCCCCCCCCCCCCCCACTCCTCTGCTTATACAGAAAGACCATAAAACTATTTATCTCTCCCTGTTAGTCTCCAGTGATCAGTGGCATAGTTAATACCGATCACTGATGTCTGGGCTGTCACTGTGCCTTCCTAATGGCACTAGTGAGATCTGTATCCCCCTTCCCACCTGTGTGGTTGCCCAGCATTAATGGTGGTAAATGATTTGAGGGAGCGAGTCAGCTCCACCTTGGTTTGTGATGGGAGAAGAGGTGCACTGGGTCTGTGGGTGGTTCAGACCAGGTATCTCAGACTTGCTGGTCCACCCACTGCAGCGAGCAGGAAGTGCTGGCTGAATTAAACTACAGGAGGGATGCGACAAGACCAGTAGAATGCAAGGAAAAGCAGCCACCAGTCTTGCAAACTGGAGACCACTGGGAGTCAACCCCATTATTTAAAAAAAAAAAAAATGCACAGGCTGTTTCTCAAAAAGTACAGAGGCAATCAGAAGCTGGACTACATATTCTACAAAAAGGTAGGAAAGCAGCATTAAAATTATGAAAAAAAGTTTATGCCCAGAGTTTTGCTTTAGGTGAGCGTCTTGGGATAAAACACTAGAGGCGTCTGCATATACTGGAGATTACCATACTTCATGGTTTTATCAAAGCTTGCTCATCCAGATTTGCCTCCTCTACATTCCTTTTGGTCATTGAGGGCAAGGACTGATGTGAATGTATAGCACATTGACAGCACTATACAAGTACCTGTAATACACACATACATTTATTTTTGTTTTTTTCTCTGACAGATTAACTTTAACACTAAGTGGACCCTTTAGTAGCAGACAGTAAACCAGCTTCAACACCAGCCGAGAAAGATGCTAACCGTGTGCTTCTAAAGAATTGATGTCTCTAAATATCAAACCTCTCAAGAAATCGAATTTGAGTAACAAGGAATATATTTGAAAAGTGCATCTGAACACCAAAAAAAGCATTTCAAAAAACAAAAGTTTATTTGTCTGTATTAGCATAGACAGTCAGCTACACATACATTTGACTTTCATAATTAAATACATGAATGTTTAATTATAACAGGCAGGAGAGCAATAGAAAAAAAAATGTGGATGGCACATTTGGTTACTTTTCATGTAAAACTTTGAATTAAATAACTTGCTTATCCACTTTCTATTATTTCTGTAGTAATTACATACCAAATAAACTATTTACTACAATCATTTTTACCAAAGTAATTTCAGATGTACTGCTACAATACTTTACTTGGTGTACTCTGCAGCGAAGTGAGGAGGTATTGCAGTGGCAGAGCACATTACAGTGTAAAGAGTGTTTCAAGAGCCTATGCATTGTCTCAGTATACTACCTGGTAAGCAACAAGGCTACAAAATTCGCAGCCACAACCGATACAGCATATCTACATTATTATTTGCTGCAGCTTCAGTGCATGTCAACTGTGCCTAATGTCTTTCAATAAAGATTTTTTTTTTTTTTTTTACATGATAAAAAATTTAGAGCATATTAACACTGTTTCAAGTTGCCTCCTACTCCTCTTGCTAGCAATAGCTAGCTACGAACTGTAAACATGTGCAGAATAGGAGACTTTAAACCAAGGCATGACAGTGAGTGCTTACAATGGTCACTTGAGTGAGGTTTTCTTTAACCTGAGGGCAAGATGACTTACAAACAGAAAAAGACAGAACAAACGCACAAATAATAAAAAGATAAAAATACTATGCAAGAGTGTTTGTGATTTAAGAAGAACCTGTATTTCTAAGACTGTTTCCTTTGTAATGATGGCTCTGTTCCATGGAAGTAATTTATTTTTTGGAACTAAGGCTTGAAGCTTGAGAGGCCAGGGCTAAGTCCGATGTCACTGTAGTGCTTTAACCAAGTACAACTTTTCTCCATGTTCACTAGTGAAAATTGGTGCCTTCTTGTAATGTTCCACCAGTTCATCCATGCTCTTAAATCTTCTTTGCCCAATACAATAGACACTGTCCCCGAACTGTACTTTGAAGTGTTTGTTCTTCCCTGATGCCTTTAGAGAAATTGAAAAATCGCTGGGCTGTAAAATAGAAAGCACATACATTTGTATAAACATGATTTAAAATCGACATTATAAAAGTAAAATCCATCAAATGTTGGAATTGTGGCATATTTACCAAGCTAATACAACTCTAAAAGCTACTCCTGAATAAACAAGAATGTTTAGCTGAGCTAGGAGTTTGCGTTTAGGAGGAGCATGCCACATATCAGAAAGGCCCGAAGGCAGTCAAACCACACAACCTCCCTGTAAAATCTATATCCACCTTAACCACTTGTCAACCGGCCATCAGTAATTTTGCTGCTGGCTGGCGGCTTGAGTAGGCACCAGAATGAACCCGTACATTGCCCTGCTCATGAGCACTGGCGTGAACTGCGACCGATGTGCCCAACCGACACCATGAATTACGGTGCTCAGTATCGGGGCCGCTGTGATCGGCCCAGATACCACGTGATCGCACGGCAATCACATGACACCTAGTAAACAAGAGTCATGATTGGAATCCATTTATGACACCGTTGTTTACTACTGTGCATTATCTGTTATTGGTCATCAGTGATTACATGGTACCTGGGCCAATCACAGTACCCTGTACCATGTGATCGCTGTGAAGTAAACCATTTTATGAAAGTTGCCCAAAAAAAAAAAAAAAAAAACGATCCCCGATTACCCCCCCCCCAATCAGTTTCCCAAATTGTTGCCACACCAATCATAATAGGACGTTGTACTGCACTGGTAACAGTATTTGTAAAAAAAAAAAAAAAGGATTGGATTTCTTCATGTTCCAAAAACATTAAACTTAAAAACAATTGCCATGTCTCTTTTAGGCGTTTTAGAGCCTCAAGAAATGAGATACATCAAGACTGATCAATTTTCTATAATAAATAAATAAATATATATATATATATATATATATATATATATATATATATATATATATATATATATATATATATATATATATAAAAACTTTCACACAGATTAAATAATACACCCGGATTTGTGTTATTTTTAGCAAAGAAACATAGCATTTTGACCCACAACAAATGAGGGAGCACGCTGGGGAAAGATTCGTCCAAATCCAAAGCACGCTGTAGAAATAGGAAGAGATAGCCCATTTGTGCACACCTCGACCGGACTGAGTGATTAGTAGGTAAAAAAATCTTCAGCTTGATTCATCCAAGACACCCCCAACATGTTTCACCCGGCCCTAGGGGTGACCTCCATTATTAAACCCTGGGGACAGGGGTGAAACATGTTGGGGGTGTGGCTTGGATGAATCAAGCTGAACCAATTGGGCCGGGCGATTTGTGCAGGGGCCAGGCTATCTCTTCCTATTTCTACACACTATATTTTGGCCTAAATTTATGAAGAAATAACATTTTAGAAGAGAAACTAAGAAAAACACAGAGTTTCCCCCCCCCCCCCGAAACTTTTAGGTATTTATATTTTATATGGAGTAAACCTCCCGGAGGTCAAGTGAATAAAGTGAACCTGTCATGCTCACTAAAGTTTATAAACTAATAGTGCGGTAGCTGTTTTTTTTTTTTTTCTTTCCCCTGGCAGGGATGGTGCATACTTTATACACACACACACACACCTTATATGCTTTATATAGGGCCTTGATTTTCCTGAAGAAATTAAGATTAAGCCATGCCTGCTCAGTACTAAGCTTCACCCCGACATTGAACAGTTCCATTTCAGAGGGACTGGAGATTACTCTCAACTTGGACAGCTCTTTTATACAGCCTCGACATAGGTTCCAAGGCCCTCACACAAAAGGAGTAAATTGAAGACAAACATATGTACTTTTCCAGACATGTTAGTTTATTTGTTTGTTGGTGAATATTACAGGCTTACTGAAAGGCACGTGTTCAGTCCAAATGTATAGCATGAATGGGCCTTTTTGCAGTGTCCATGAATTCCAGCTGCTGCGTGCATGCAGCAATTGCAGATACAAATGGGTCCAAACATTACAGGAATGAGAGTGTGGTTGAGCAGCCCTAAACACATTTCACATTCTGGTCAGCTCACCCGCATGCCTGTCAAATTAGAACAAGCAGCTGTGTCTGTGCAGCTACTGACCCGTACAGACTTCAATGGCCTGCCTGCACACAGCACCTGAAGTTACAATAGCGGCAACCAACCTGTTCACACTAAACACGCATCGTTGGCCGTGTGAATGAGACCTGAAAAATGCAACCATACCCTTTTATACGATTGTTTACAGAACAGTAAAATACCAGATCTTTTATATTAGAAAACAGTATGACTACATCATAGTATGTGTGCAAGCCAAGAGTTATTTTTGCACCCATCTAGACTGTACAACTGAATATAAAAACATAGCAGATAAAATGTGGAATTAAAGGATAGGTTTACCTTTGGACAGTGGCGGCTGGTGTGTTGAGGGCGCAGGGGCGCCGCCCCCCCATTCATACGTCCGGCCCCCTAATCTGCATGCAGGGGAGCCGGACGCATAGAGTACAATGTTTTTTTTTTTTTCAATCACCTGATTAGAGCCAGAGGCTCTAATAGGCGATGGAAAGGGTGGACCCGGGGCGCAGAGCAGTGCGTCCCGAGCCCACCCATTGTGTGACAATAGCGAATGAAAATTCGCTATTGTCACACCGATCCTCCTCCTGGTCAATCAGGAAGCCGGTCTAATACCGGCTTCCTGATTGGCCGCATGGCAAACCCCATGCCATTGGCCGAGCCGAGGAGGAGGTGGGAGCAGGAGGAGGACTCGAGAAGACGCGCCGCCAAAAGCCGCCTGCCGCCGGAGTGAGAAGAAGCCGCCCACTGGGAGTCCGGGACCTGCTCCAGGTAAGTGCACTGGTCTGGGGGGGTGGGTGTTGGCACACTGCATTGAAAGGGGCACGCACACTGAACTCTGCATTGATGGGGGCACGGCACAGTGTTTTTTGCTTCGAAGGGGGCACGCACGCTAAACTCTGCATTGTGGGGGCACAGCACAGTGTTCATTCTGGGAACCTCCCCAAAAGGAGAGAAGTTAACCTTTTTTTTTTAGACTGGGTTGTTGGGATTTTAAGTCCTACAGCAACAGAAAAGGGAAAGAATGTCAATGAGAGATATACTGTACATTGCTGGCTATGCTGGGATACGTAGTTCTATAACAGCAGGATATCCACAGGCTGCAAAATAGGAGACATATGTTGTATGCTCATTTCATAAAAATGGAAGTGAGGTGAAAAAGAAAAGGTTTGGGAGCTGACAGAGGATGGCAGAAAAGAAATTCATAAAAAAATAGCTTGCAGAGTCATTGAATAGTGGATGTGTAAGTTATTTTTAGAGCATAGTGTCATAGTGTCAGAAGACCCCCACATCATCATAAGCACTGGCAATAAACTTGATAAAATGTGTACATTAGCAAGTTATGTACAACAGTTTTTTTTCCCTTGTTTAAAAGGCTAGTTTGCCCAGATGGACATTAAAGAGGAAGTAAACCCTCCTCTGCAAGTTGTACCTATAGGTAAGCCTATGATAAGGCTTACCTATAGGTGCTGTAAATATCTCCTAAACATGTACCGTTTAGGAGATATTTACCTTCGATGCATCCAGTGACGTCACTGGCGCATGCGCTATGAAGGAACGGCCGCTCGTGCTGTTTCTTCAGAGACCCGTGCCGTGACTGTCGCTCCCGCGCGCGGGAATGACGTCACCGCGGCTCTGGCCAATCAGATGGCCGGATGCCGCGATCCCGGAAGACGGGCGACTAGACATGTCACCCGTCATAGAGGAGCGGACGGCACGGCGGGGGCTCATTCTAAGGTATTTCATAATGAGCTAGTATGCGATGCATACTAGCTCATTATGTATTTCTCTTTCAGGTTGTAAAAAAAAAAATTTTTTTACCGAGTTTACAACCTCTTTAAAAGTATTTACATATTTTTAACAAGCAGTAAAAGAGCTTTGATAAATTGCTCACTGACCTCTGTAGTTGCAGGTACTGTAGAGTAATTCATCCTCAAAAGGTCACAACAGAGACTCTGCAGAGGGGTTTCAGTCGGTTTTTAACAGCTTATAGCAGCTGCTCCTTGTTTACATCAGAAGGCTAGCAGGCTGCTGTCAGAAAATAAGGAAATAAGTTGTGATTTCCCTGCCTCTGTTGTGAAATTGGAAGAATAATTTCTCAGTAATGCTTGCAACCACAGAGCTTAGTGAGAGCGTGCTTTAGAGCTCTGCCTGCTTGGTAAGACTATGGCAACATTTGAGTGTTCATTCACACCAGCCAGCAACCTTTTTCTATGCAGGATTGAGAGGCAGTCATGCAGATTTTTTTCACTGATATTTTTTAGAGGAAATCCCACTGACCTCTATGGAGAAAATAGATATGGAACGAAGACAAAAGTGTGCCTAGATTCAAACTTTGCAGCTGAAGATCTTAAGTTAAGGGCATGGAGGGGGCAGGTTTAAAGCATGTTGTATTACTTCCATCTGATCCAAAGAGCTCACATTTGGGACTATAAGGTTAAATTTAAAGCAATATAATAATAAAAAAAAAAAAAAAGATGGCACACATACCCACCCCATAGGCAATAATATAAACTGAAGAGATCATAAAAATAAAGTGCGCTATCCTCTCTGTATGTGATCAAAAATCACTGCATATATAAAAAAGTCCACAGTGGCCTGAAAGAGCTATGAACATGGACCAATTCATGAATTCACAAATGTGTAAAAAGTGATAAAATCATTAAAGTCAATAAAAACTGCTACAAATAACAAAGATCGTGTAAAATGAGTCTCTGGTTTTATGAAACTGTGTAACAGATTTAACAGATTCTACAATAAGGGTACAATATCAGATGACATCCAAAGTGAGGAAGGACTAAGGCAATAGCCTCTTACCAGCTGGCTGCGGGTAAGCAGCGTTGAGATACCAGACCTAACAGACCGGATTAAAAAAGGTGCACTTACATCAATTCAAAAAATTCAAGCGACTCCATTCCCAGTTGAAGCTTGTAAGAGGGGGAAACGTGTTGGACAGGTGTAGCCAGTGTCTGTCACCTTGCATGGTCCGCACTGCAGGCGGCCGTGTCATTTTTACCCATTTTTTAAATTGATGTATGTGCACTTTTTTTAAAAATAAACCTTTTGTTTTAATGGTAATGCACACATCCTTTCCTTGCATGTTTTTTTCTGCTCACTGAGCTGACCAGCTGGTGCAGTGATCATCTCAGCTGTGAGTATTATGTGAAGGAGGATTGAGTATAGTATACAGAGGAGCCGACCAGCCTGTGTTCATACGAGCCACAATACACAAGCGAAATGGCCAGCAAACAGCAGAGGAGAGGGAGGTCTATCCATCCACAGAGGTGGAGGTCTATCCATCCACAGAGGTGGAGGTCTATCCATCCACAGAGGTGGAGGTCTATCCATCCACAGAGGTGGAGGTCTATCCATCCACAGAGGTGGAGGTCTATCCATCCACAGAGAGGTCCGGTATCTCAACGCTGCTTACCCACAGCCAGCTGGTAAGAGGCTATTGCGTTCTCACATTGGATGTCATCTGATATTGCACCTTTATTGCGGAATCTGTTAAAGACTGTTACACAGTTTTATAAAACCAGAGACTGTCATTTTATACGATCCATGTTATTTGTAACAGTTTTTATTGACTTTAATGATTTTATTACTTTTTACACCTTTGTGAATTCATTAATTGGTCCATGTTCATAGCTCTTTCAGGCCACTGTGGACTTTTTTTTTTATATATATGCAGTGATTTTTGATCACATACAGAAAATACAGCACACTTTATTTTATTATCTCCATTCAATTGTTCCCATATTCAGGAATTCTAAGTGCAGCAATCTACATACTTGTTCAGCGCATCTATACCCTATAGAATAATATAAACTGCACAAGTATCAAAATTCAAAACAAAAAAAAAAAATCTAACACCACCTTCCCCTCCAGAAACCTACCAATCAAATGTGTCCATCCATTAAAGCAGGGGTGCTCAATCTTTTGAAGTGCATGGGCCATTTAAGTGATTTGGTAATCGGTCGCGGGCCACAATGAAATGAAATGGTTCAGAATTTCAAATTTTTTGTTATTTTGAACAGAATGAAGATTTTTAGCTGCAATCAGGATCACCAAGTTTTTGTGGAACCAACACTCATTGGATGTTTACCTACTGTTTAGTCACAACCTCACAAAGAAAGAAAAACGGGCAGACAAACCCAATTGATCGTGTTAAAAGGGGCCCAAGGCTGCTTTCACACTGATGCTCTGCAGTTTACCCACACCGGGGGTGCAGCACTGTGCACCTGAAGCTTTTCTGTTAGATGCATTTTGCCATAGACATCTATTATAACTTGCAGGTGTGGTGTACATTCTAAAGTACACTAAACCCGCAAGATATAATAGAAGTCTATGACTCAGTGCAGCTCACCCGCTGCTAAAGCCGTTGGTGCGATACCCAAACTCTGATTTTCATAAATGGCGCTATAGAGCCTCCACAGTCGTTTCCTTCTACTGCTGGCTCCATCCACAATGCTGATGCACTTGGATGGCAGGTCGACAACCCACAATCTGGGCTTGCTGACCCACTATCCAAGAGCAAGCAGTCACAGACCACATCAGAGAACTCCCCTGTTTTAAATTACACAAGCAGAAAGATTTTTTAAAAGTACAGGTCTGTATAGAAATATGGTAGCCACCATTGTGAACTTATTGTCCAGGGTTCATACATTGCGGCTTTCATCTTCTTTCTTCCTTCATCACTGATTCATTTACCTAGAACAATTATATCCATTAGGACATCTGGTACGTACATTCACTCTGGGTCACTGGTTTATTAAGTAGAAAAGAAAGACAAAATCCAAGCTTTGGAGCATTCAAAAACAATTTAGCAATGAAGGCTACAACCCGTCTGCCCTGAAGAGTTTATTTTAATTTTTGCATATTCATTTGAAAAAGGTTTTAAAGGCTCGGTGATAACAAAAAACTGAATTTTTGTAAAATCTTACCGTAAAATTCCTTTCTCTGAGTCCTCCGACAGTCGCCGCCCACTCATACAGTCTTCACTTATGGGGGTATTGACTTCATCTCCACAGGAGTTTCTAGGCATAAGACTTGTAAAAGAACAATTAATCTACATAGTCACACCCATGGGGGCTGTCCTTCTAGTCCAATACCACCCTGCAATAGCCATCCCAATTCAGTTTGGTCGCAAGCAGTGAAAGTGTATAAAAAATCTCCAAAGAGGGGCGGGGGTGGCGACTGACGGAGGACTCAGAGAAAGGAATTTTACGGTAAGATTTTACAAAAATTCAGTTTTCTCTTACGTCCTCCGACAGTCGCCGCCCACTCATATAGTCTTCACTTATGGGGACGTCCCAAAGCAGTGTAGACATGAGGGGTGGGCAAAGCAACCGCCAGAAAAGCAATGCAGTATCCACATCAGAGAAAGGAACCTTACATGCACAGAAAGTTAACCTTCTGGGTAACAAAAAAGGGCTCAACATGAGCAACAACCAAGGAAAACAAATATCCAAGGGGATATACAACCCCAACAGCCAGGGACCCACACAAACCAGGGTACCTTATGGCACTGCCGCACAGAGAACTTTGCGGCCAAAGGAGGCATCAGCTGACGCCAGAACATCAATTTTGTAGAAATTTGAAAAGGTGTGCACTGACGACCAAGCCTTGCACACCTGGGCCACCGAGGCCTGATGCCGGAAGGCCCAGGACGCACTCACCGATCTGGTAGAGTGAGCCTTGACAGGGAAGGGAGGAACCCGTTCCCGCAACGAATAGGCCTGTACAATGGTCTGTCTGATCCATTTGGCAATGGTCGCCGCAGACGCAGCCATACCCTTCAGAGGTCCCTCAGGAAGGACAAAGAGAATCAGATTTCCGAAAGGATTCAGTCGATGACAGGTAGACCCTGATCGCCCTGACAACATCCAAAGAGTGCAAGGCAACCTCCTTAGGATGCTTAGGGTTCGCACAAAGCGAAGGTTAAACAATGTCCTCATTGAGGTGAAAATCCGAAACCACCTTTGGCAAAAAGGACGGGTTAGGTCGCAAGACCACCTTATCCCTATGAACCACCAGGTAAGGGGAGCGGCAAGAAAACCCAGCCAACTCTGACACTCTGCGAGCAGAAGTGATCGCTACCAAGAAAGCCACCTTTTTTGACAGCATAGGCAACGAGATTTCCCTGATGTTTTCAAACAGGGAACGTTTTAATACAGACAGAACCAAGTTCAAGTCCCATGGAGGTAAGGGCTCCCTTCTAGGAGGGGCCAAGTGACGCACACCTTGAATAAAGGTGCGAATTAAGGAATGAAACGCCACAGGGCGCAGGAAAAGAACAGCCAGGGCAGATACCTGGTCTTTAATCGTGGCCAACGCAAGGCGCTGGTCCACACCAGTCTGGAGGAAAGCCAACACCCTCGACACCGAGTAGGAACAAGGAGAGAAACCCCTGGACTCACACCAGGCAAAATAAGCTTTCCATGTACGGTAATAAATCTTACCAGAAGAGGCTTTTCTAGCCTTGATCAAAGTAGGAATGACCTCTGAGGAGAGACCCCTGTCTCTCAGGACCTGGCTTTCAACAGCCAGGCCGTTAAAGCCAGCGACTGTAAAGCAGGATGGAAGATCGGTCCCTGGGAAAGCAGATCTTCTAGCATTGGCAGCTGCCACTGAGGCTCTACGGCCAGGTGAACGATGTCTGCGTACCAGGACCGGTGAGGCCAGTCCGGCGCCACCAGAATCACCAGTGTGTGTTCCGAGGCCAACCTGCGAAGGAACCTGAAGAAACAACTGAATCGGAGGAAAGGCATAGATCAGTCGATACTGACGCCAAGGCACCACCAGCGCATCCGAGGCGTCTGTCAGAGGATCGCGCCTTCTTGCCACGAACCTTTCCACCTTATGGTTTAGCCGAGACACGAACAGATCCACATCCGGGGATCCCCACTTCGCACACAGCATTTGAAACACCTCCGGGTGTAGGGACCATTCCCCCTGATCCAGGGTCTGGCAGCTCAGATAGTCGGCCTGCCAATTCTCCACACCTGGAATGTGAACTGCCGATATTGCCGGGACATGAGTCTCGGCCCAAGACAGAATGCTGGTCACTTCCTGGGCCGCCCGGGCACTCCTGGTGCCCCCTTGGTGGTTGATGTAAGCCACTGCAATGGCATTGTCCGTCTGCACCCCTACAGGAAGGCCCTGAAGACGATCCAAACCAATGGAGCAGGCACAGCCTGATCGCTCTCAATTACAAAATGTTTATCGGAAGGGAGGATTCCTCCAACGACCAAGTGCCCTGGGCAGACAGGTTGCCCAGAACGCCACCCCAGCCCGACAGGCTGGCATCCGTGGTGATCACCGTCCACAGAATTGGCCGGAAAGATTTCCCGTCCGACACAGCCGGGGACTGAAGCCACCACAATAGATCCATTCTGGTCTGGTGACTGAGAGACACCCTCAGGTCCAAGGACTGAGGTAGTCTGTCCCACCTGGCGAGGATCTCCGCTTGGAGAGCCCGCGTGTGAAACTGTGCAAACGGTATCGCCTCGAAGGCTGACACCATCAACCCCAGGGACCGCATACAGGTCCGGAGTGACGAGGATTCGTTGTCCCTGAGGGACCTGACCTTGTTCTGTAGGGTCCGGAGCTTGTCCTCGGCAAGAACACCCTTGCTTGAGCAGAGTCCAGAACCATTCCCAGATACTGGAGACGAACCGAAGGCGACAAGGTCGACTTCTGAATGTTGATCGTCCAACCGAACTCCTGAAGCGGCTGGGCCGTAGTGGACAGATCGCGCAGCAGGCTCTGACTGGCACTCGATCTTAACAGGAGATCGTCCAGATATCCCAAGACCGCAATGCCCTGTGCTCACAACAGGCCCAGAACAGGCGCCAACACTTGGGTATAGACCCTTGGAGCCGAAGAAAGACCGAAAGGTAGCGCCACAAACTGGTAATGATCCTCCGCGATAGCGAATCTGAGGTACCTCTGATGACCCTCGAAAATGGGGATGTGCAGATACGCATCCTTCAGGTCTATGGAGGCCAGGAACTCTCCCGGATTCAGGGAGGCCACCACTGAGCGGAATTATTCCATGCAAAACTTTAGAATGCGCACAAAGCGGTTCAGCACTTTTAAGTCCAGAATCGGACGCACTTTGCCTTCCTTTCTGGGCACAGTAAACAGATTCGAATAGAAACCCCCGAAACCTGTCCCGATGAGGCACCGGGACAATCACCCCCTGAGCGAGAAGATCCTGTAACCGCCCTGGGGTCAAATGAAGATCTGAGGGAAAGAATCTGTTCGCCGGCCGTGAAAGAAATTCGATCTTGTACCCTGACCGAATGATTTCCTGAACCCACCTGTCCAAGATTCGGAGTAGCCAAGGTTGGAGGAAACCGTGCAAACGTCCCCCCACCCCTGTAACAGGTGAGGGTGTCCCTTCAGGCAGAGGCGGACTGAGCCGCCGCACCGGCCTGGCCGGATTTTTGTTTGCCAAACCAGGGCATTTTCTGGCCACCTTGGCCCTTGAAGGGTTTGCCCCTGTTCTGCGCTTTGAAGGCACGAAAGGACCCTTGAGTAGGTTTAAAGGATGGGCCCCGCTTACAACGGAAAAACTTGCCCTTAGGATTCTGGGGCAGCAGAGTGCTCTTACCCCCCGTGACTCCTTTAACCAATTCGTCCAAGGATTCCCCAAAAAGGCGAGACCCCGCATAGGGGATGTCAGCCACCATCTTCCTGGATTTTTGGTCAGCGGACCAGCATTTTAACCAGATTAAGCGACGGTTAACCACAGCGACACTAGACAGGCGTATCACCAAGGGAGCCTCATTCAGAGCCGCATCGCACAAATACATAACCCCACGATGAATCTGCTCCACCATTTCCACTGTAGTGGAAGGGGCAGAGTCGGCCACGAGGGTGCGTTTGAGCACCTTGGTCCAATCCGCCACAGCCTGAGCCACCATCACAGAGGCAAAAATAGGCTTGAGCATGGAACCCGCCACCATATAGGCATGACGGGCAAGAGATTCCAGTCTCCTATCAGTAGGATCTCTAAACACCGGGGAGTCCTCCGTGGGTAGCAGGGTAGCCTTGTTCAACCTGGCCACCGTGTGATCCACTTGAGGAGGCACACACCAGCGCGCAGCAGTAGTAGCCGCAAAAGGGTAGAGAAGTTGAAACTTCTTAGGCACCACGAAGGTGTGTTTTAAATTACGCCATAGCTCATTCACCTTATGGTGAAACTCTGCGGGGCAAGGAAAAACCTGCGCTGTCTTGCGGGTCCTGTGTGTACCAAAAGAGGAAACAACGCCCGGAGGGGTGGGCTCATCCTCCAAATGTAGTGTTTCCTTAACTGCTAGGATCAACTCATCCATAGCTGCGCGTTCCTCTGGCGACCCAGGGGGGGGGGGGGGGTTTTGGGGAGTCATCCCTCCCTGCGACCTCCGCCTCCCCCTCAGACTCTTGCGGGTCCTGAGAAGAGCGAGACCCCGAAAGAGCCACGCTACCCACAGCAACCATATCACATTCAGAATCAGAAGAAAAGGAAATCCTAGGCCTTTTTCTGGCAGCACGGTCTGACATTAGCACATCCATGTTTGACACCAAAGTTGCCACAACAGCAGCCAAATTAGTGGCGGCGGGGGATTCAGAGGACCCTGAATCCCCCACCAAAGCTGGTGGGAATTTGCTGTCCTGGGATTCCATGACAGAAAATAATTTTTTTTTTAAACTGGCCCTTTAAGTGCCCCCCCCCCCCCCCAGCACACCGCTATAAAACTGACACACAGAGCCCCCCGCAGGGACAAAACTGACCAGGAAGATTGCACAAGGCAGGACAGGAAAATGAACCGCAGGACAGAACCCCAAAAGTGATACCAGCTCGTCCGGTCGCTCCTGTGATAAAGGAGGAAGTGATGTCACCGCTGGAGGCTGAACTAGGCTGCAGGCCAAGGGAAAATGGATGCCTATGGAAACGAATGGGAGGCTTCGGCAAGATGGCCACCGACATGTGCTCGGAATGATCGTTTGCCACACACAAGATGGCGCCGCAAGGAGCGAAAATACACTACATAGCATGCTGTATGAGCGCCCACAGTGAAGACAGACATGCTGCGCACACTTAAAATGGCGGACCGGCGGTTTTTAACCCCGCAGCGGTCGCCACACGTGTCTGCATCCCCAAGCACCCTAAAGTGACCTTAGGAGAGGGACCCCCAAAAACCCTAAACAGCACTGCTGTGAGAGAATAAAAACCCCCGCAGGAACCGGGACCAGGGAGCCCACAACGCACAGACACAGGGGGCACCACAGACACACATGGACTGCCGACCCCAGACAGAGGCCCCACACAGAATGTACTTACCTGTACCCGATGGCGTGGGGTGCCTCATATCAAGCGGGAAACCGCCCACCCTCAGATGGCAGGGAAGTGCCGCCAGCCAAAAACGCAGGACACTAGTAGTGCACGGACGAACCTATGCTGTGTCCAGTGAGGTAGCCACCCCACCTGGCTGCATCCCTGATGGACAGGGATGGGTCGTTTGTGAGGCCAGGGCGAACACATAGTCTGCGAAACGCTCAATGGCGGGCAGGGATTCCATCTGACCTTCTGTCTTGGAGAACCAGGACGGTCAGTCCGATTCCCGGCTCCGCAGACGCCGTCTTCATCCGAAGATCCACTAACTAGTGCTGATAAAATAAACAGCTAGCAAAGTAAAGAAAAAATGACATCTTTTGAAAATAAATCATAAAAGAAAAAGAAGAAAGGCTGAGACTGTAGCCTCAGCACAGGGAAGCCTATCCACTCCTGAAGCTAGGCAGAAGACAAACTGATTTGGGATGGCTATTGCAGGGGGGTATTGGACTAGAAGGACAGCCCCCATGGGTGTGACTATGTAGATTAATTGTTCTTTTACAAGTCTTATGCCTAGAAACTCCTGTGGAGATGAAGTCAATATCCCCATAAGTGAAGACTGTATGAGTGGGCGGCGACTGTCGGAGGACGTACGAGAAACTGGATTTTTGTAAGAACTTACCCTAAAATCCTTTTCTCCGAGTCCATTGACAGACGCAGCAGCTATGCTTCTTGAAAATTGCGTTATGCGCCATCTACAGGAGTAGTACTAGGCAGTGAAAAAAATTCACTGACACGCCTACAGGGGCTGTCCTTTCTGGCATAACCCCACACACACACTCTGCCACAAGCCAGTTTCGTAGCAAGCAGTGATAAAGACGACACAATCCATCCCCAAACAGAGGGGCGGGTGCTGCGTATGTCAATGGACTCAGAGAAAAGGATTTTACGGTAAGTTCTTACAAAAACCCAGTTTTCTCTATCTTCCATCAACAGACGCAGCAGCTATGCTTCTTGACCATTGGGATGTCCCAAAGCAGTGTAGGCATGAGGGGTGGGAAGAACGCAACCAAAAACAGTTTTATTATACAGGATTTATATAGCGCCAACAGTTTGCGCAGCGCTTTACAATGTGGGGGAAGACAATACAGTTACAGTACAATTCAATACAGGAGGAATCAGAGGGCATTGCTTGTTAGAGCTTACAATCTAGAATTGAACGTATTTCCAAAAGGCTAATACCTAGCCAACTGGGTAACAAGCTCAACCAGGAACAGGAGCTTTCCCAAAAAAGAAAATATTAACCCCTGAAAGAGAAAAAACAAGTCTCTTTATAAACAGCAGCCTGCAAAAACCTTTCAAAGATGCCAATAAATCTACCTTGTAGAAATTCACACACGTATGCATGGACGACCAGGTCGCCGCCCTACATACTTGAGTAACAGAGACCTGATGGCAAAAAGCCCAAGAGGCACTCAGCACCCTAGTAGAATGCGCTTTTACAGGGAAAGGAGGAACCTGACCCTTTAACGAATAGGTCTAAATGACCGTCTGCCTAATCCATCTGGATATAGTCGCAGCCAAACCCTTACAAGATCCCTCAGTAAGGACAAAAAGAGAAACTGATTTCCAACAGGTAAACCCTGATTGCCCGAACCACATGCAGAGAATGCAATGCAATTTCCTTGGGATGCTTCAGCTTAGGACAGAGTAAAGGCAAAACAATGTCTTCATTTAAATGGAAATCAGACACCACCTTAGAAAGAAAAGACGGATTAGGTCGGAGAACCACCTTATCTCTGTGGATGACCAAAAAAGGCGAACGCCAGGAAAGCGCCGCCAACACAGACACTCTGCAAGGCAGAAGTAATAGCCATCAAAAAGGCAACCTTCTGAGATAACAAAAGCAGAGAAATGTCTTGAATATTCTCAAAAGGAGGCTTTTGAAAAACAGACAAAACCAAATTCAGATCCCACGGGGGGCAATGGGGGATATTTTTGGAGGAGCCAGATGAAACACCCCTTGAACAACAGGTAAGGGTCAAAGGATTTGCAGCCAACGGACTTTGAAAATATATTGCCAAGGCCAACACCTGGCCCTTTATCGTGCCCAAGGCTAACCGTTGCTCAACTCCTTTCTGCAAGAAAGCCAAGACCCTCGCAACTGAAAGCAAGTGAGGGTGCAAAGTTTGCGATTCACACCAGGAAATATAAATCTTCCATGTACGATGATAAACCTTCCTGGAAGTCACTTTTCTAGCCCTCAATAGGGTAGGGAATCACAGACTCAGAGACCTCTGTCTCTCAGCACCTGGCCTTCAACAACCATGCCGTTAAAGCTAGCGATCGTAAAGCAGGGTGGAAGACAGGCCCCTGGGACAGCAGGTCCTCCTTTAGAGGCAGCCGCAATGGAGGCTCGACAACCATCTTTATCAGGTCTGCGTACCAAGATCGACGAAGCCTGTCAGGGGCCACCAGAATCACTGGAACATTTTCCACCGCCAGCCTGCAGGGAGAAACCTCGACAACAGCTGTATCGGAGGAAAGGCATAAAAAAGCCGATACTGGCTCCAAGGAGCAACCAATGCATCTGAGGCGTTGGCCAGAAGGTCCTGAGCCCTGGCCACGAACCTTTGCACCTTTTTGTTTAGAAGAGACGCAAAACAGGTCGACCTCCGGGGTGCCCCAACGGACACACAGGAGGCGAAATACCTCCGGATGAAGGGACCATTCTTCTTAATCCAGAACCTGACGACTCGACTCAGGTAATCCGCCTACCATTTTTCCACTCCGGGAATGAGAGAGCCGAAACATGTTCCTCGGCCCATGTCAAAATCTCAGCCCCCTCCTGGGCCACTCAGGCACTCTTGGTGTCACCTTGATGATTGATGTAAGCCACAGCCGTGGCATTGTCTGATTGTATCCGAACCGGGGAACCTCGTAACCGATTCATCCAGTGGAGCAGGCAAAGCTTGATCGCTATGAAGTCTAAAACACTGATCTATAAGGAAGATTCCTCTGTCGACCAGAGTCCCTGCGCACAGAGATTGTCCAGCACTCCACCCCAGCCCGACAGGCTGGCATCCGTGGTGACCACCGTCCGTAGAAAGGACTTGCCCTGACTCAGGGTGGTTGACAGGAGCCACTAAGAGAGCGTTGACCTTGTGAGGCAGCTTAAACATATATTGTTTAAGGCCCGTGGATCCTTGTTCCACTTAGCAAGAATCTCTTTCTGCAGAGGCCTGGAATGAAACTAAGCGAATGGGACCGCCTCGAAGGTTGACACCATCAGACCCAAGGCTCTCATGCATGTCCGTAGAGAGGAGAGATCGTCTTACATCAGCAACCGGAGCTCTCCCTGCAACTTCTGAAGTTTGTCCCCGGGAAGAAAGATCCTCGCCAAAGAGGAGTCCAGAGTCAGTCCCAGGTAATCCAGTTGCACCGACGGGGTCAGTGCAGATTTTTTGAAATTGATGGTCAACCCGAACTCTTAAAGGGTCTGAACTGTGATTTCCAGGTCGCCCAACAAGGCTGGGTGAGAGTGCGCTCTCAGCAGAAGATCGTCCAGGTATCCTAGGATCGCGACCCCTCGTTTGCACAGTAATGCCAACACCGGGGCCAAAACCTTGGTGAAGACTCTGGGAGGTGACACCAAAGGGTAACGCCACAAATTGAAAGTGCTCCTCTGCCAATGCAAAACAGAGATACCTCTGATGTCCCTCATATATAGGGACGTGTAGGTACGCATCTTTGATGTCGATGGAGGCTAGAAAATCCCCCTGATTTAAAGATGCTACTACCGACCGAATAGATTCCATCCAAAACTTCTGCACCCGCACAAAGTGGTTCAGTGACTTGAGGTTCAAAATTGGACGCACCTTGCCCTCTTTCCTGGGCACCGTGAACAGGTTTGAATAGAAACCTCAAAATCGTTCCTGCGGAGGAACCGGCACAATTACTCCTTGTGCTAAGAGGTCCTGCACTGCCTCCTGGAGATCCCGCAAGCGATCCGGAGACAGACGAAGATTTGAGGGAAAGAATCTGCTGGGTGAAACTGAAATTCGATCTTGTACCCTGAACGAATCAGTTTGTGAACCCATCTGTCCTGAATCAAGGATGTCCAGGGTTTCTGGAAGCAACAAAGACGCCCCCCCACCCCAGGAACGGGTGAGGGCGCCCCTTCATGCAGAAGAGGATTTGTCCGCCAAACCAGACTGGCTAGTCTTGGGCTTACCCGGCCAAGCCTTTTTGCTCCCTCGAGAGAGGCCCTGAATGGTTTACCTTTTTCTTGTGCCCCTGAGGCACGAAAAAAAACATCTATGAGCCGTGAAAGAGGGCCCCCGCCTACCACAGGGCACCTTGCCTTTGGAGGATTGGGGGAGAACAGTACTTTTACCTCTCGTTAACCCTTTAATCAACTCATCCAAGGAGTCCCCAAACAGACATTCACCCAGAAAAGGGAGATCTGTTAAGGCCTTCTTAGAAGCCTGGTCCGCCAACCAGCTCTTCAGCCACACCATGCAGCGTATGGCAATCCCCACCGCTGACACTCTGGCAACCAGAGGGGCCGCAACCAAGGACGCATCGCACAGGAACACCAGGGCCTGGGCTATCTGGTCCGTGAGCTCAATCAAGGTCAGAGGAACCATCTCAGTGTTCAAGTTACCCCTAAGAACCTGAACCCATTCCCGTCTGTAAAACCAGATCAGACACAAAAATCGGTTTTAGTACACTACATGTGAGTGGTGGGAAAGGGATTCCAGCCATCTGTCCACCGGGTCCGTAAATGCCGGGGGAATCTTCCACAGGTACCACAGTAGATTTGTTTAACCTGGAAACAGAGTGATCCACCCTAGGTAGCACCGCTCAGCGGTTCGAGACCGAGTCAGCAAAGGGATAAAGGAGTTTAAGGCGCATCGGCACCACTAGCACGTGCTTAATGCGCCGCCATTGCTCGTTCACAATATCGTGAAAATCCGCAGGACAAGGAAACACCTGACCCAATTTCTGGGCTTTACGGGAGCAAAAAATTACTCGCGTTCCTGACTGTGTGGGCTTATCAGTCCAATTTTAAAGTTTCTCTCACTGATAAAATCAGTGCTTCCACCATAGCGCGTTCCTGCGCATATCCTCCTCGCCATCCGATAGCGAGGACAGGGATCCCTCAGGGAGGGAGTTGTCCGTGGCGACCATATCTGGCTCTAAATCAAGAGGACAGAGAAGGCAGTGGCCGTTTTTTGCTAGCGACTTGTTCACCTTTGACGCCAGATTTTTCAATGCTGCAGAAAGACATCAGTGAATGCAAACCAGATGCACCGGCAGATGCACTGAGGGGGTCAGATGGAGAATTAACTGCTTGGGACACCATTGCAATGCTTTAGTAAAAAAAAGTGTACTGCCCCTTTAAATGGCGATCACGGTCCGCACCAACCGATCGCAATGTAACCGGAGTTACCCTTTAAGCTAATGGCAGGTAGCAGAGTGCCCAGGGAATGCCTGAAAAGCCCCCCAATACTGTACCACCTCAGAGAGGAACCAGCAGCGTCTGCAGCATGGAGAACTGAGCACAGGAAGTGCCTCACAGGAAATGACATCAAGCACAAGAGCTCCAGACTACACTAACATGTCAATGTAAAAGAATAGGAAGCCCAGGGAAAATGGCCGCTGCATCTTACACACAGGGAGTCGAACGCCCACACTTAAGATAGCGGCCAAAAATGCTGCCACGCGGTCAGGACCCAAACATGAGGCCACACCAGGGATCTACCAAAAAGACCCCCAGGATAAGGTAACACTGTACATCCCCCCCCCCAGGCACCTACATATAGCGTCCCCAGAACAGGAGCAGGGAGGGCAGGGCCAGAATTCTGACAGGCCAGGGGGATCTTTTAGGAAACTGGGGTCCTACTATCCCCACATTTCCCACCCCCCCAGAGGCCACTAGGGACATGGGGGGGGCACAGTTTACTCACCATACCATGGACCAGGTGGGCTCCGCTCCGAACAGACCACCTCCCACCCGGAATGGGGGTGCTGTCAGCCAAGGGGCACGCTGTGACTCAGGACGTTCCAGGTCGATGCGTCCCCGCGAGACATCCACTTGCAGGCTCGTCCCCAGCCACAGGGGCTCTGTCATGGCGAGGCCTGGGTGGACCATAACCTGCTCACGCTCGTAGGCCAGGCTGGGAGACCGTAAGGATCTATATTATCCAGTGCAAAACCTCAGCCGGCTGTCGCTTGTAGTTAACCAGGAGGATCCCCCTGACACTAGCTAGCGATAGTGAGTAAAAAGAGAAACAAATATTCATAAAAGAAAAAAAACTGAGACCGAAGTCCCAGCAGGAAACCTAGGTCCTACTCCTTCACTAAGCAGCAAAAAAACTGGCTTGTGGCAGAGTGTGTGTGGGGCTATGTCGGAAAGGACAGCCCTTGTAGGCGTGTCAGTGAATTTCTTTACTGCCTAGTACTACTCCTGTAGATGGCGCATAACCCAATGGTCAAGAATCATAGCTGCTGTGTCTGTAAATGGATAGAGAAAAATAATTCATCAACCAATTTCTATGAGGAATGATGTGACATGCTGTATTATGAGAAAGACAACTATGGAATTACTCACTGAAGATTCGCTGTCCCGAATGACAAAGTCTCCCTCCATTCCTCTTTCATTTAGGGCACATTCTGCCTGATGCCTCGTAATTCCTCCATAGTACCATGCTTTTCCAGCAAAACGTCCTGTACAAGCAGGGCCAGTGTAACTTATTTGATGAACATGTGAACTATTTAAAGAAGGACCATCACTTAGAATTATAACATAGTTTTTGGGAACAAGGCCGATCTGCCCACTGGAATTTTTACATTTCCACCATTCGGGGTCATTCTCAGGCTTCTCAATTACTTCCATTATTTCTCCTTTTTCAAAGTTCAGCTCTTCTTCAGTTACTGAACTAAATGGGTACAGTGTCTGAACAACATGGAGAATTTTAGTGTTTTGCCCATTGCTTATTGATGCACCTTTCCTCAAACTGAAAAAACTGGGTGAATCTGCTGTAGCTTCATCAACTTCTTCCACAACATAATTTGATGGAAACCATCCAACCTGTCCATTAAGTGTTCCACGCCACCAGCCGTCGCTACATTTTTCCATAACAATGACTCTTGCACCCTTCACAAGAGAGAGCTCATCATCTCTTTCTGCCGTATAGGCAAATTTTACATAGGCTGGAATGTTTAAGTCATAGATTCGGTCAACATTGGTACCATTTGACGGATATTCTGCATCAGTACTCGGAGTAGGTGAAGCATCTCTAGTGCTAGTCTTTCGTTTCGTCTTACCCAGACCTGAAAAGTAATAAGAATATATGTGTTGCTTGCAGTCTAACAGTAAAGTGTCAGTAATGGTCCGTAAGTAAATGAAAACATCTGCACTGTACATACTGCCCAATAATGTACATTAGCAAAAAATTGTACTACTTAGCAGGAAGCAGAGCCTACATATCTAGTGAGCAAATATGGATATCCTCATGTACATGCTAACAAACTACACACAAAAGGGGTATTGTTAGCACACTAAAGCTGGCCATACATTACACAATTTTCCTTTAGATTTACCACAACCATATAATATGAGGTCAAACCAAAACACTTTCAATTCGCATGTCATCAGGCAGGCCCTTGCACTACATGATTAAAGGTAAATCTAAAGGAAATTGAATAAGATGATTGTATAAAGGTATGGCCAGCTTTACATACACTTAAGATTCTAAATCCCCGAGCACATGGATATTAATATATTGAACGCCTGGCCCTTCTCACCTACAAAAGGTTAAATACTGTTAACTTTGATAAGCAGTCCCGCAGGCCAACAGTAATGCTTAAAAGGATCAAGCTGTCAATCCAAGGACCAGAAAATTCAGGCCAGCCAGGGAACTGAACTTGATGAAGAATCTGACAGCCCCTGGGAGGTGCCTGCTATGTGCTTCCATCATAGATAAGCCTGTCTTGAGTAAATGTCCCTTCTAAATAGTCCATATTCATGTACTATGTTAAGCAAGAAAATTATTTTTTGTGCTCAACATATTTTTTGCATCAAGCTGACACCCACGTTGCCTCGTCCTGAGTACAGCCTGGAACGCACGCCGCACTAGGAACTTCCGGAGCGGCCCCCTGAATAGTGTGTGGGTAACCCACACGGGAGTCCCTGGGCTTGGAAACAGAGGGATTACTGTTCTATTAGTGCAACTATTAAAAAAACTGAAGATTTTATGGATACTACACAATGAGGGGTCCGTCTCTTGTGTTCCCTAAGATCTGCGTATAGGAATACCCTCCTTAAGCACGTATGGGCTGGTGGACCATAGATCGTGCTATTTGATCTTCTTTTGCCAAATGGTAAAAGATCAACAACATCTGGTGAGCTTGAATGCTCTCTAACATTGTAACACACGGTTCGGGCAGATGGCACTTTTCACTTTTAAGAAGAGTATTACCTCCGTTGGAATTTAAAGGAATTATTACTTATTGAGGTTGAACTCCTCTTTTGGACAATACATGCACTTATTTTTACATACAGCTGGACTGGATTTGCGCTTTTTCTATTAATCATATTTCTTTGGAATTAATTTTCACCTTTTTCTTCCTAATTATAATGTATTTATGTGTATATATTGCACTTGAGCACTTAACCTATGGTATGATTTTTTTTTTTATGACAATTTTACACTGGGATTGATTTATCTGAGGAATTTGCGCTGCTAATAGTTATTTGCTATTTACTTTGTTCGGTTGTTCACCCCTAGGGGTTGTAGTAGTGGCAGTCCTATTTTTTTTTTAAAAAGATTACATCCAATTTTTTCACAGCATATTTTGTTTGGTGCGAGTGTTTTTACCAATTCACTTAATACGTTTTAATAACGCTGGCTAGTAGTTGACACTAAAGATAAAATACTTATTAGGTTGATATCCACAAATTATGGTTAAGTGATCAACTTAAAAAGACCAAAACATGCTTACCTAGTGTGTCCTTCAAGTTCTTAACCAACGATCCCTTTTTTAAGCTATTTTTCCGCTCAACATAATTAGATGGGACATATCCGGTCCTATTGGCTGCATTTCGCACCCTCCACCATGTTTTAGAGTCATCCAATAGCCATAGGCGTTCATTTTTCTTGATATCAAGTTCTTGGTCCTGTTGTGCCATATAATCCCATTTGGCAATAACAATGACCTCTTCTGTCATTTTTCATGGAGTCAAACTGTCAACAAAGCACATCAACTAGTCAGTGTTTTTAATATAGCTTATGTTAGGAAACAAAATACATGCAGTAGACACCACAGTGCATTGAGAGGCACAGCCTATCACTTTATTTTTTTAAAGCTTTTTTACTTAAACTGTGCAATGTGCTGAAATGCCCATCGCAATGCTCACTTCCTGCAGCAAACTACAGATAAAATGGACCACTGCCCACACACTAAAGAAGTGCCATTTGGCGTGCAGGCAGCATACACAAGCTCGAAAAGTTTGAAACTCATGTGGATTAGGTCCATTATTCTTTTCTCCCCTACTAGCTTCAATAGTTAGATGATCAGTCGTGTGCAGTCTGGTTAACGTATAGGACTTTCCTACCATCCTCTAGTCTAAGCAGGCAGGGAATCAAAGGAAGCCAATTTGAAGCTATTAACCACTTGCCGACCGGTCACGTTGACCGTACTGCGGCAAAGTGGTTCGTTATCGTCCAGCGACGTAGTACTACGTCGTTGGACTCCTCTCCAAGTAGGCGGCGCCCGCGCGCCGCCAGAGGCGCGCTCCCGCTGTTTTCAGTCACAGCGGGAGTCGGGCCAGGGGAGGAGCAGCGGCGATCGCCGCTGCTCTTCCCCGATCGTCGGGGAATCTAGGTTTGGAGATCCGCCCGCCTGTGTAAACAGAGCGGGCGGATCTCCTAAGTGACAAGCAGTGACAGATTGCATTGTTCAGCATAGCTGAACATGCGATCTGTCCCTGACTCACTCCGTCACCTCCCCCCACACAAGTTAGTAAGCACCAGGCATACATTAACCCCTCCCTCTCCAATAAAATTAACCCCTTCCCTGCCAGTGTCATTTTTAGGCCTCATGCACACTGGACGTTTTTGGAGCTGCTGTTAGCAGCGTCAGACGTTTTTTTTTGCAGCTGCAGAACGCCCATCCATGTTATTCTATGGCCTCATGCACACATAGAGCTTTTAGGAGCTTCAAGTGGCATAGGCGTTTTACAGCTCCAAAAAAAACCCAGGAACTGTGCGTTCTGGATGTGCAGCGTCAAGCTGTAAAAACGTCTGACGCTGCTAAAGGCTGAATAACGTGGCTTAACGTGCGTTAAGCCACGTTATACGTTTTTTTTTTTCTTCCATTCAAAATCAATGGTTCCCTATGGGAGCCTATTGATTTGAATGGAAGTCGCACCGCAGGTCGGATCAGGGTGATCCGACTTGCGGCGCGACTTGCGCTGTGAGAATCTTGAGGGGGAACTCCACGCCAAAATGGGGAAAAAAAACGGCGTGGGGTTCCCCCCCAGGTTCCAAACCAGGCCCTTCGGGTCTGGTATGGAATTTGAGGGTAGCCCCACGCCAAAAAAACGGCGTGGGGTCCCCCCCAAAATCCATACCAGACCCTTATCCAAGGATGAAGCCCGGCATACCAGGAAAGGGGAGGGGACGAGCGAGCGGCCCCACCCCCCTGGATCATAACAGGCCACACGCCCTCAACATGGGGGGTGTGGGTGCTTTGGGGCAGGGGGGGCTCTGCACCCCCCACCTCAAAGCACCTTGCCCCCATGTTGATGAGGACAAGGGCCTCATCCCCACAACCCTGGCCGGTGGTTGTGGGGGTCTGCGGGCAGGGGGCTCATCGGAATCTGAAAGCCCCCTTTAACAAGGGGGCCCCCCAGATCCCGGATCCCCTCCCTATGTGAATGGGTATGGGGTACACTATACCCCTACTCATTCACCACATAAAAGGCAGTGTATGGAAATAACGACAGGAGACGTTTTGGAAAGTTTATTAAAAATCTTCATCCGGCTCGTCTTCTCCTCTCCGGGGTCTTCTGCTCTTTTGCTGTCCGCCCTTCTGCTGTCCTCTCATCTTGTCTTCTCCTCTCCGGGGGTCTTCTGCTGTCCGCTCCTCTCCGGGGTCTTCTGCTCTTTTGCTGTCCGCCCTTCTGCTGTCCTCTCTTCTGGTCTTCTCCTCTCCGGTCTTCTGCTCTTTTGCTGTCGGCTCTTCTTCTTCCTCCGGTCCTCCTCTGACGACGTCTCCGGCGATTATGCCGGTCTCTGGTCTCTGCAGCTTATTATATAGCCATTAGGGGCGTGGCCGCCAGATGACATCATCGGGAGACCACGCCCCCTTGTGTCACATGTGACGGCAGAGGAGAAGACAAGAAGAGCCGGATGAAGATTTTTAATAAACTTTCCAAAACGTCTCCTGTCGTTATTTCCATACACTGCCTTTTATGTGGTGAATGAGTAGGGGTACAGTGTACCCCATACCCATTCACATAGGGAGGGGGTCTGGGATCTGGGGGGCCCCCTTGTTAAAAGGGGGCTTCCAGATTCCGATGAGCCCCCTGCCCGCAGACCCCCACAACCACCTGCCAGGGTTGTGGGGATGAGGCCCTTGTCCTCATCAACATGGGGGCAAGGTGCTTTGAGGTGAGGGGTGCAGAGCCCCCCCTGCCCCAAAGCACCCACACCCCCCATGTTGAGGGCGTGTGGCCTGGTATGATCCAGGGGGGGTGGGGCCGCTCGCTCGTCCCCTCCCCTTTCCTGGTATGCCGGGCTGCATGCTTGGATAAGAGTCTGGTATGGATTTTGGGGGGGACCCCACGTCGTTTTTTCGGCATGGGGCTACCCTCAAATTCCATACCAGACCCCAAGGGCCTGGTTTGGAACCCCACGCCGTTTTTTTCCCCATTTTGGCGTGGAGTTTCCCCTCAAGATTCTCACAGCGCAAGTCGAACCGCAAGTCGGATCACCCTGATCCGACCTGCGGTGCGACTTCCATTCAAATCAATAGGCTCCCATAGGGAACCATTGATTTTGAAAGGAGGCAGAAAAAACGCTGCTAACAGCTACTGTGGCCAAACGTGCAATAACGCTAATTGAAAAAGCTACTGAAAGCACGTTTTTACAGCTGCTGTTTCCCGGCGTCAAGTAAACAGCTTTGGAGCACGTTTTTATGACGCCCTGTGTGCATGGAGCCTTACAGTAACAGTGCATAAATATAGCATTGATTACTGCAGTAATGTCACTGGTACCCCCAAAAGTGTCAAAAATGTCAGTCAAGGGTCCGATCTGTCCGCCGCAATGTCGCAGTCCCGCAAAAAAAGAAAAGAAAAAAATAAATAAATAAAATCGCAGATCACCGCCATTACTCGTTAAAAAAAAAAAAAACACCAAAAATTACAGAAATCTTTCCCTTAGTAAACGCAATAACTTTTGCGCAAACCAATCAAAATATGCTTATTGTGATTTTTTTTACCAAACATAGGTAGCAGAAAACAAATTGGCCAAAAATGTAAAAAAATTTTGATTTTTACATTTTTTTGGGGGGGATTTCATATAAAAAAAATAGTTATTTTTTTCAAAATGCTCTTTTTTTGTTTATAAAAAAAAGTAAAAATCGCACAAGTGATCAAATACCACCAAAAGAAAACTCTGTTTGTGGGAAAAAAAGGACGTACATTTCGTTTGGGTACGGCGTCGCACGACCGCGCAATTGTCAGTTAGTTAAAGTCGCACAGCGCCGAATTGCAAAAAGTGGCCTGGATGTAAGACTGAGGTTTGTAGCAACTAATGAAGAGTAAGGCCTCAAGCACACTTGAGCTCAAAATTGCTGCTTTTACAGACATTTGAGCTTTTTTTTTTTTCTGCTTCTAAAAACCCCTCTATGTTAACCTATGTGTCCATGCACACATGGGATTTTAGAAGCAGAAAGAAAAACATTTGTGTGTTCAGGGGAAGAGCTTTTGAGCGTAAAACACGGTCAATAGTGCTGAAACGTGCTTTAGCGTTAGGCGATTTCCCGTGTTATTGCGTTCTAATAGCCAACAGAATGTAATAATGCCAGACAGATAAATGTGCATGCAAAAATGCTGCTTTTTACAGAGATTTTGCTACTGCTAAATTCCTGTAGGATAAAAAAAAGCATCAATAGAATACAGTGTGCATGAATCCTAACAAGGAGCATTTAGAAAGGGTGGCCAGTGAACTGTACTGCACTCCAAGATATGAAATTTACAGGCAAGTCAAAATGAATCTTAATCATATAGTACAGGACACAGGCAACTTAAATTATAATGGCATTCCCAAAGAACATGGGTGGATAACTAGGCAACAGAACTGTGCCAACAGGCCCCCCAAAAAAACAGGGATAAAAAAAAAAAAACAGATTCAGAGGGCCATTGCAAGAACCTTGTGGCCAAAATCAGCAGACGATTGAACTTGCATATTGTAAAAACTTTAAAAAAGTATGAACAGAAGACTAAGTGGCAGCTTTGCAAAGTTGGGTAACAGAGGCTTGGTAACTACTAAAGGCTCTAACATATCTGGTGGGGTGTGCCTGTAATAGCACAGGACGTGTTTATGCTAGAGCATAAGCTCTAATAATCAAATTGCTTATCCACCTAGCAATGATGGATTTGAAGTGGGGTGCCTCTTGTGAGGAACCAGAGGATAGGACAAACAGGAAATCTGTCTAATGGAAACAGTAGTTTTCAGGTAGACTCTATTGGCTCTTACAATGTCCAGACAATGTAGAGACTTTCCTTGGATACTTGGGAGCAGGGGACAAGGATGGCAGAACAATGCCCTCATTGAGATAGAACGATGAAATCATAATTGGAAGGATGGATTGTCTAGGACGTAATATTGCATGGTCAGTGTTCAGTGTGAGGAAAGGCTCTCAACAGAAAAGAGACACCAATTCTAACAGACATAAGATGGGCCACCAAAACAGCTGCTTTATTGGTAAGAGACTACAAGGGAATATCCCCAACGGGTTAAAAGGGTGATTTTTGCAAGACAGAAAGAACAAAGTTACAATGATTGTAAAGTCTCCTTTTTTTTTTTTTTACCACTTCCATCCAGAGCAGTTACACCCCCTTCCTGCCGAGACCAATTTTCAGCTTTCGGCGCTCTCACACTTTGAATGATAATTACAACGCTGTACCCAATCAAATTTTTTGTCATTTTTTTCACACAAATACAGCTTTCTTTTGGTAGTATTTACTCACCACTGGGTTTTTTCATTGTTTGCGATATAAGTGAAAAAAGAGCGAAAATGTAAAAAAAAAAATTTGGGCAAAAAATTTATACTTCTACATATCTTTGGTGAAAATAACCCAAATTAGTGGTTATTATTTAGTCTGTGTGAAAGTTATAGAGTCTACAAGCTATGGTGCCAATCATTGAAAATTGATCACACCTGATGTACCGACGGTCTATCATTTCTTGAGGCCCTGAAATGTCAGGACAGTACAAATACCCCCCAAATGACCCCTTTTTGGAAAGTAGACATTCCAGGGTATTTTGTAAGAGGCATAGTGAGTTTTTTGAAGTTGTAATTTTTTCCCCACAATTCTTGGAAAAATTAAGAAATTATTATTTATTTTTTTATGACACAAAATTGTCATAAGTTATTTCTCACACACAGTATATGCATACTTCCAATTACAACCCAAAATACATTCTGTTACTCCTCCTGAGTATTGCGATACCCCATGTGTGAGACTTTTACACAGCCTGACCACATACAGAGGCCCAACATGCAAGGAGCACCATCAGGTGTTCTAGGAGCATAAATTGCACATATAATTTCATTACAACCAATCACACTTTTTTGAAGGCCCTGGAACACCAGGACAAGGGAATTACCCACAAAATGACCCCATTTTGGAAAGCAAACACCCCAATGTATATTCTATGAGGCATAATGAGTCTTTTGAACATGTCATTTTTTTTCCACAAGTTTTTGGAAAATGTGGAAAGAAAATGAAAAACGCAAAGTTGTCAATTTATAAGATACTTCTTTTTTTTTCAAATATTATCTTTTATTCAGGAATTAAAAATATGAACACCACGATTTGATACATCTCCATTTTAACAAGTAAATATTATGTCACATTTGCAATATTATGAAGAGGGGGGGTAGAACAATGTATTACCTTGTTCCTTTCTCTTCC
The DNA here is from genome assembly GCF_965119305.1 of Pelophylax lessonae. NCBI lineage: Eukaryota > Metazoa > Chordata > Amphibia > Anura > Ranidae > Pelophylax > Pelophylax lessonae. The sequence continues at coordinate 442,862,666 of NC_138769.1, forward strand.
TTACATCTGTCTTCTGCTCATTAATTACCCTTCCCCCATCCCAATACAGCAAATATCTCTGTATCTACCATTTTATTTACATTCCCTTTTTTTTTTTTATTTATATATAAAAGAAAGAAAAAGAAGGGGAAAAAAACACCCACTATATCCAGCCCCCCCCCCCCCCAAAAAAAAAAAAAAAAAAAAATTCTTAACACTTTCCTACATTAGTGCCCCGTGATGGATAGGACACACCATTTCCCATTTCCTTCAATCCTATTTTCTCTTGTTATCCTGCTACAAGTTGTTTCCCTTCATCAGAGATAATAAAGTGGTTCCATAGGTCCCATATTTTTTTTATCCTTTGTAAGCCCTATGCCTGCAAATAATTTCATTAGCGCAGGCATAGGGTTCTGCTACTTTCACACCTATATATGTGTATGTGTATATATACATACATGTGTGTGTATATATACCCCTACACAGAAGTTCAGATGTCATGCCTGCCTCCAAAGACGTCCACAAAAAAGCCCAAGAAACACCTGCAACAAAAACGGCCGGGTGTTAAAATAGCGGAGCCACTATCCTGCTCTACTCCAATTCTAATACAAACAATCTTTTTTTTTTCTGGTTCTGGACATGCTACAGAGCTGAAACTTCACAGGTACACTTTTTAGACCCCCCCAGACACTAAATCCAAAGAAATCTTTATTTTTTTCAATAATTGGCTCTCTATCAAAAATGAAAATTTTTAAGAACTTTTTTTTGTGTGATTAATAGTCCCTGGGGCATGACCCAGAACCCTAGGCACTTTTTAGGGGCATTTTTAGTGTTTTAGGGCTTCAAAATGGTGTTTTTTGATTACCGAAGTTCGGGTCCCATTGATTTCAATGGGGTTCTGAAATCCGGGCCGAACTTTCGGGAAGTTCAGGTGTTCTGGTCGAACCGAACTTTTCAAAATTTCGATCATCCCTACTCCTGATTAGGCAGAAAAAAGCGGAATAGCTACAGCAGGAAGTGGAAGCATACCCCCTGGGACTGCCCCATAGGCGTGGTAAAGTTTTTTCCTGCCTAGTGTCCTACTTCTGTAGGAGGCAGCATAACCCAATGGTCAAGAAGATTCTGGAGCCGTGTCTGTCAATGAAGAGAAATTCGTTTTTTTTACTTACCGTAAAATCCACTTCTCTGATGTTCATTAAGGGACACAGCTCCTGATCTTCTTGACGACTGGGTTATACTGCCCCCCCTACACGAGTAGGAAACTAGGCAGAAAAAGAAACTGACTACACCTATGGGTAGTCCCCAGGTGGTATACTCCCCCTTTCGGCTATAGGTACACAATTTTGTTACAAGCAGTGTCAGAAGAATTACAAATCCATAGAGGGGTGGGTGTCGTGCCCGTCGATAAACATCAGAGAAATGGATATTACGGTAAGTCAAAAATCCCATTTTCTCTTTTGTTCATTGATGGACACAGCTCCTGTTCTTTTTGATCATTGGGGCATCCCAAAGCAGTGTCAAACATGAGGGGAGGGAAGAGCAAAAAAAAAAAAAATCCCAAGGCTAAACTGTAGCCAACCAGGTAAGAGAAGCTCAACCAAAACAACTGTAGCCCACCTGAAAAAAACAGTACACCCCCAATGAGGGAACAAGCCCCCTAAACAGCAGCCTGCAAAACCTTACGGCCAAAAGAAGCATCCGCTGATGCCAACACATCCATCTAATTTTGTGAAAGTGTGCACCGACGACCAACTAGCCGCCTTGCACACCTGCATTACTGATGTTCGATGACAGAAGAAAGGAGGAACCTGACCCCTAATGGAATAGGTCGGAGTCACCATCTGTCGGGTCCATCTAGAAATGGTCGTAGAAGAAGCAGATAGTCCTTTTCAAGGCAAATCCGTAAGCACAAACAGAGTCTGACTTTTTAAAGACTCCGTAGCTGCCAGGTACACCCGAATAGCCTGAACTAGGCCTGCACGATATTGGAAAAAAAATATATTGCGATATTATTTTTTCAACGATATATATTGCGATATTGAGGGACCCGTCAATCCAGCCTTTCTGACCATACAGGGTTAATGTATGTTACTGTAGGGAATGGTATTCAGTGCACATTGCAGCCTTGTACCATAGGGTTAATGTTACTGACACAGTAGGGATTGGGAAGGATGCTGGGAATGGAAATCAGGAAGCATGCAGGCAGCCTTCTAAATTTTAATTGCAGATACTGGGCAGGTCAGGGTTAATATGGTAAAATCAATTAGTGACAGTGTGGATTCGATCAGATTAGACAGTGGGGGTTGTAGGAGGCTGGAGCGGTGGAAAGGATCACAGCACAGCCACATACATTACTCACTCGTGCACTGCAGCCAGCCCCACACGTTCAGTGAGTCTCACTCTCTCCGCCCTAGTTTTCTCAATGGCACATTCAGGGAGCCAATCACGCCGTGAGTAGAGGCACAGCGGAACCAATCAGGTGTGCAGGCACGCGTGATTGGTTAGCTGTGCAGCTAATCACGGCGTGATTGGCTCCCTGAAAGTGCCATTGAGAAAACTAGGGCGGAGAGTGAGACTCACTGAACGTGTGTGGGGTGGGCTGCAGTGCACGAGTGAGTAAATGTATGCTCACCGCTGAAGCAACCCGACTTCTCCCTGCCTAACACAGAAGTCTGTGAGTCCTCCGAGTCCCTTCCCCTGCCAATGCAAATATCGTGACCTCGGCGATATGAATATCGCCTACGGCCACAGAACGATAGTCGATATCATATCGACTATCGTTCAGCCCTAGCCTGAACCACATCCAGGGAATGCAACGCAATTTCCTTAGGATGTTTTGCCCTGGGGCAAAGGGAAGGCAACACAATGTCCTCATTCAGAGGGAAATCAGAGACAACCTATGGGAGGAACGACGGACAGGAGCGAAGAACTACCTTATCTTTGTGGACCACCAAATAAGGGGAACAACAAGACAACGCTGCCAATTCCGACACCCTGCACGCAGAGGTGATAGCCACCAAAAAGGCCACCTTCTAGGATAGTGTAAGCAGGGGAAACTCAAATATTTTCAAAGGGAGGCTTCTGTAGAGCTGAAAGCACCAAGTTGAGATTCCAAGGCGGTAGTGGGGACCGCACTGGTGGAGTCAAATGTCGGACCCCCTGAATAAAAGTACGCACTAGAGAGTGGGTTGCAAAGGGTAGTTGAAAGAACACTGCCAAGGTCGACACCTGGCCCTTAATGGTACTCAAGGTACACTTCTGCTCAACCCCCCATTGATGGAAGGTCAAGACCTGAGCCCTGAAAAAGAGCGAGGGTGAACACCAAGTGACTCACATAGCTGCCTGTTATCTTGTCCAAGTGAAGTTTAGTGTGCTTTATGTAGCTGGGCTTCCCACTCCTCTCCCCTAGACTGCTTCTTGACCTATCCAACTTTGCTTCTTCTCCTCTGCACTGTCAGGTCCCTCTTCATCCATGTATCAACTCCTATTTACCCATTTACTAACTTATCTGGCAGTAGTAAACTCTATTTTTTATCTTGTATCTACAGGTAAGCCTATAATAGGGCTTACCTGTAAGTACAGTGAATATTTCCTAAACGTAGCAGCCGGTGATAGCACCAGCGCATGTGCACTGTACGCTCAATGGATGACATACCATCCATTTAGAGAGCTGTGCTGTGACCATGACATCCGTGCGCATGTGTGTGAGTTACATCAATCGCAGTTTGGCCAAATGACTGGAGCCCAAGAAATCAGAGAGAAAACCATATGAAGATGGAATCCCTCTTCGTAGTGACAGCACACCGCTGGAGAGATCTGTTTTTTAGGTTAGAAAACTATAATTAAGGGCTCATTCCTACAGGCACTCTGGCTGTGTGAAGGAGGGGTTTGGGCTGGAGCCACCTGTCATTCTATGAGGATGCAGAGCCTGTACGAACACAGCCGCAGGCCCTAATTGGAAAGGTAAGCGGTCTCCAAATGCACACTGTGTTCAGGCTGTACACCTGCATCCCCACACCTGTCAAATTAGGACCTGCAGCTGTGTTCGTTTAGCTCCAGGTGGCCACATAAATGAACCACTGATTCACACTGTACAGACCTCAGCCCCCATGTGCATGAATCAGAAGACTTCATTCACACAGAGATATATCAACTCAGTTTCATCTTTTAGATTTAGCAGGAATTATGTAAGTAATATTGTATGTGTGTCTGCTAATAATAATTTTATTGTATTTTTATCAAAAAATAGCTTTAATATTTTCTTGGGTTTTCTTGGGGTTCCAAGGTTTGCCATCACTGCCCTATAGTGTACTCATGGAGTTGAGTGTGGGAGATAAAAAAAGAACTTCTGGTAGGAGTACACCATAACCCACATGTAGACCATCCTGCAACAAACCCTCTTTGCAAAAGGGTGAGAGAAAACGTAGAATTAGCTTTAAAGTTTGCAACCAATGGTATGATGTAACACCTAATAATCCACCTGAGACCTGCATGGTTGAATTTTAGCACTGCAAAGTGAATACAGTCCAAACATACCCCATTTTACATGGTAAAAGTCAAAAATACAGGGTGGTCCTGTCCTACTTGTGAACTATGCTGGGCTGTATATAAGTGGGCATACCTCAAAGGGGTCTTCAGGGGCCGGGTTCCATAGGGATGGACCACAGTCCTGGACCTGTACAGCACCCAGCAGGATCCAGTGGCCAAAGCAACATTACAAGCTATCCCCACAGAATTGGGTCTGGGTATGGCTTCCAAATTTTTACTGAGGTTGCAATAATCTAGATATAGTGCTTCTGTAGGCTTAAAAAAGACAGAAAGGGTTGACTGAAGAATTCTAGAAAAATTAAAGTTTGAAAGCTAGTTTCTCTGGGAAGGAGAAGAAATCCATCACATACAAACAATAGTGAAAAACTGAGTGGGGTAGGGTTATAGGTTAAGCAGGGTAGGCTTCCAGGTTGGCATGTCCTCAGGAGTTTGCCAGTTTCCAATCATCTGAAGGTATGAAGCTATAACACATTAAAAATATGAACAAGTTGACAAGTGTCCTGTGCTGTACGATTAAGATAGTACAATTCCACAGGAATTACCAGTGCTAGGTGCGCATGCACCAGATTCTCTATGCGTCCACAACCAGCACACTTACCCATGGAATCGTATTATTTACATGTTGCCAATAATATGTGATTGTGTAAAAATAGGATACCTCAATTCGCCCCCGTTCACACTGGGGCGAACTGTGAGGCGACCTGGTCGCCTCACAGGTCGCCGCAGGTCGCCTCCCATAGGGAAGCTGCGGACCCGTTCTGATAGGAGCGACACAAGTCGCTCCGACTCAGAAAAAGGGTCCGGAGCTTCTTTGGGGCGACCAGGAGGCGACCGCCATAGACTTCAATGTTATGAAGTCCGTGGCGGCCGCTCCGAGGTCGCGGCGCGCTGCTCGCACCGCGACCTCGGAGGTCGCGGTGCGAAGTAGCGTCGCCCCAGTGTGAACGGGGGCTAAGAGCATTGGGTGCAACACATGCTCAGAAAACAAGGAATTACTTGGAAATAATAAACAAATCGTATAGATTTTTTTGACTGGGTGACTAAAATAATAGACGGTGGAGGTGCAGTAGACATTGCATATCTAGATTTTAGTAAGGCTTTTGACACTGTCCCACATAGAAGACTTATCAATAAACTGCAGTCATTGAGCATGGACTCCCATATTGTTGAGTGGATTAGGCAGTGGCTGAGTGACAGACAACAGAGGGCTGTGGTCAATGGAGAACATTCAGAACAAGGTCATGTTACCAGTGGGGTACCTCAGGGATCTGTACTGGGACCAATTTTGTTTAATATCTTCATAAGTGATATTGCAAAAGGCCTCAATGGTAAGGTTTGTCTTTTTGCTGATGACACAAAGATATGTAACAGGGTTGATGTTCCTGGAGGGAAACGCCAAATGGAAAAGGATTTAGGAAAACTAGAAGAATGGTCAGAACTCTGGCAACTGAAATTTTTTTTTGAAAATTTGTTTTTATTGAATTTTTGCACAAAAAAACAGACAAGACAATGCCACGCAGGGCAACAAGCATAAACAGTGACAACAGGTCAAACCCCTCCCATACCACCCCCCACCCACCCACCCCCCACTCCAGGCTCCATCCAGCACGTCCAGTGCAAAAACAAAGCTTCCATCAGTAATAAAGATACCCCTCAAGTCTGCTCCAATTATCCAGTAGTAAGGTCATAGAACATATAGATAAGTCGAGCACAGAGCCCACTAGCAGCAACCCCATGGCTTAGTCAAAAAATAGAGAGACTTCTATACATACAGTAAGAACACAATGAACAGGAAAATATCACCAACCGGCATGTCCATCGAACCCCCCCCCCCCCCCAGACAATCCCGAACAGTAGCACACAGAACACTAAAGCTGATCAACGGAGGTCGAGGCCGGAGAGTCTATCCATGTTTTCCATACTTTATCAAACTTGCGGGGGCATCCCCTACTGCGATACGTGGCCTTATAGAGCGGAGTCACTTTATTAACCAAGCCTTTCCAGAAAAGGATCGTGGGAGCCAAGGGACTCTTCCAGTGTAAGAGCAGAGCCTTGCGAGCATAGAAAAGCAGTAAGCTGACCAGAGTACGAACGGCGCTCGCAGGGGCCAAGCCATCCACCAACCCCAAGAGGCAAACCTCCACGGAGCTGGGGACCGGAATCTTAACCACCTCCACAATACAAGCTAAGACGGATGCCCAATAGTCCTTGACCACCGGGCACCACCAGAAGATGTGACTGAAGTCCGCCGGTGAATGGGAACAACGCCAGCACTCCGCCGAGGCCGTCTGATAAATACGTGCCAGCCTCGCCGGCGTGTAATAAATCCGATGCAGAAATTTAAAGTGAATCAGACGGTCCCTCGCAGAGACCAGGTAGGCGAAGGGTGAACTCCACATATCATCCCAGTCATCACCGTCCAGGTCAGGCACCTCCTCCACCCAGCGTTCCCGACACCTACGTACAGCAGGTGGAGTGATAGCGAACAATTCCCTGTACAATTCTGAGAGAGGCTTCCGCATATCCGCCGCTTGTATCGCCGTTTCAAGAGCTGAAGCTTTAATCACAACCCGAGAGGAACCGAATTGTGCCACAAACGCATGGCGAAGTTGAAGATAGCGAAAAAAATACCCATTTGGAAGATCATAACGCGCCTTCAGGGCATCAAAGGTGCACAGCTCCCCACCAGAGACAATATCCCCCAGCAACTTCACCCCCTTAACGGCCCAGATGGTAGGATCAGGGATCGAGGCAAAATGAGGAAACTTGGGGTTCCACCACAATGGGGAGGCCGGGGAAACACCAGTGGCTCCTGGCTCCACCAGCACCTGCATCTGTTCCCAGGCTTTGATGGTAGAACGCATCGTTCCTGTCAGCTTAAATGTAGCCCTGGACCCTCGATGCAGTAAAAGGCGAAGACTCTCGTAGGAGCCCAAAACAGCCGCCTCCAGCACCGTGGCGGAGTCCCCATCGTCCCCCGCAAGCCAGCGTCGCGCCACCACCCCCTGCCCAGCCAGGAAATATTTATAAAGATCAGGTAAAGCCAATCCCCCCTGACCCCAGGGCTCCTGCAACACCTGCAGACCAATTCTAGGAGAAGAGGTACCCCAAATAAAAGAACCTATCAGGCCATGAACGCGGCGGAAGAAAGAACGCGGGACCCACACCGGGGAATTTCTAAGGAAATACAGAAAGACAGGGAGAAGTTTCATTTTCACCAAGTTAATGCGCCCCAGAACCGACAAAGGTAAGTCGCGCCACACCTCCGCCCTGCGTTTAAACACCTCCAGCAATGGGTTAAGATTCAAAGTAAGATAATCCGCCACCCTCGCCGACACCCTGACTCCCAGGTAGGTGAACTCCGTCACCCATTTCAACGGTAGCGCCCCATCAGCTGCAGCAATGGCACCAGGATCAATAGGGAGCATAGTGGATTTATCCCAATTTACCCTTAGGCCGGAAAACTTTGCAAAAGTGTCCAGGATATTGAATACCGCCCGCAGGGAAGCATTGGGATCCTTCAAAAATAAAAGCATGTCATCCGCATAAAGTGCCAGGCACTCCTTAATGGAGCCCACTTCCAGAGCCCCCACCTCCGGAGATGCACGCAATGCAATAGCCAAGGGTTCAATCATCAGAGAGAACAAAAAGGGTGAAAGAGGGCAGCCCTGCCTAGTCCCCCTACCCACTGCAAAAAAGGGAGACAGGGAGGATCCAATCTTCAACGCCATACGCGGGGAGGAGTACAAGAGGGAAATCCACTTGCAAAATTTAGGACCAAACCCCATGCGCCTCAGGACCACCCCCATGTACCCCCAATCCACCGTGTCGAAGGCCTTGGCAATGTCCAAGGACACCACCACCCTAGTGCCAACCGAGGCATGGGACACCTGCAAATGAGTAAACAGACGTCGAAGGTTGGTGTCCGTGGACTTGCCCGGCATAAACCCGGTCTGATCAATGTCCACCAGGGAAGGCAAGACCACCGCCAGCCTAGTAGCCAAGACCTTCGTGAGTATCTTGAGATCCACATTGAGTAAGGCAATGGGGCGGTAGGAGGAACACAGGGTGTGATCCTTCCCCGGCTTGGGCAGGAGAACAACATACGCCTCGAGCATGGAACCCGGCAGGGCCCCCTGATCGAAACACGCAGCATACAATGCCTGGAGCCTGGGAGCCAGGGAGTCTGAGTACTGCCGATACCATTCCACCGGGAACCCATCAGGGCCCGGCGATTTATTGGAGGGAAAGGATGAGATGGCTCTCTCTATTTCCTTCAACGTGATGTCATTGTCCAGCCACGCACTGTCCTCACCCTCCAAGACCGGAACCGGCAAGCCAGATAAAAGGCGCTCCAACTCCTCCAGGTCATATGCAGGCAGGGGGGAATAGGTATCAGAGTAGTAATCCATAAAGACCCGGGAGATCTCCCCCGGGTCCCTAACCAGTTCCCCTGAACTAGACTTGATGCACGGAACACTTACCGAAGCCCTCTGATCTGCCACCAAAAAGGCCAAAAGCTTACCATTCTTGTCTCCCTTCTCAAAAAGTGACTCCGCTCTATGTTTAAGGTTGGCATGCGCAAAATCAGTATCCAACAAGGCCAAACGCCTCCTGGCCTCCTCCAGGGCCGCATAGGCCGCCGGTCCCGGAGTGGCCGAGTATTCATCTTCCAACCTACGGAACTCCAGCAGAACAGCTTCTCTGTCAGCATTAGCCTCCCCACGAGATGCCTTAATCGCAGAGATGTAATGACCCCGCATAACCGCTTTGAAAGCATCCCACAGGACTACCCCTGCCGTGGACGAGGCATTATCTTCCCAATATGTAGGCATCTGGGGCTCCACCTGCTGCATCACCTTGTCAGTTTGCAGCCAACCTGGCGAAAGGCGCCATGCACCCCTAGTTCCACCCGCTCCCACCCGCAGAGTCAGCAGCAGTGGGTTGTGATCAGAGAGGCCACCCGCCAAATATGTAGCATCCTGGACCAAAGCAAGACAAGGCCCATTAGCAAAAGCCAGATCTATCCTTGACGCCGTTCTGTGCACCCCAGACCAACAGGAGTAGCCACGTACCCCAGGGTTTTTCCAGCGCCACAGCTCCGTAAGCTGAGCCGCGGAAGACCAGGACACCAGTTCAGGAGACGACAGTCTACCCGGGTTAGAGGAGTCCAGCCCGCCGTCCAGAACAGCATTGAAATCCCCCGCCATAATTAGAGGAAGGTGCATATAAGGGGCCAAGGTCACCAGGAGATCCACCAGAATCTGAGAGTGGAACGGGGGAGGTAAGTAGACACTCACCAGTACCACCTGCCGGTTAAAAATCTCCAGAACAATAACATACCGTCCGCCAGGAACCGTAATTACCTTTTGAATCGAGCAGGGTGCATTTCTACCCAGCAAAATAGACACCCCATGGGCATACGTGGAGTAAGTGGCATTGAAGATCCTCTGAACCCAAGGCCTCTTCAAGGCAAGCACCCTGCTCCCATCCAAATGCGTCTCCTGGAGGAGGATAACATGCGGTTGAACAGATTTAATATACCTAAAAATGGCTGTGCGTTTTACCTTGTCATTGAGACCCCGCACATTCCATGACATGATTTTAAGTAGCTCAGCCATAGAACAGCAGAGGGACACATAGCAGGAGGGAGCCGGAGGACCAAGCACAGCCCGATGACCAACCCGATCCCCCGACTCCATCCAGACATTCAGCAATACAGACACATGAGTAAAAAAGAACAGTGACCACCGGAGGGAGCCTGGAGCCAAGAACAAAAAAACATCCCTGCTGTGATACCCAAACCTGGAACAAAAAAAAGTGCAACAGGGTACCCAGCCTAATCCCAAAACCCAGCAAAAATTTTAAAGGCATGGCTGCAACATAAAAACCGCAGCCGGCGTTACTCGTGTCCACCAAAGGCAGCCCCAAAAAAGGGGGGGCCGTTAGATAGTCATTCCTCAAAAAAAGGAAAAAAAAAAACCTAAAGGGAGGAAAAATAGAGTCAAAACAAAAAAGAAAAAATTGTTAGTTCAACAACGTGTAGCACACAGAGCTCCAATGACCTGTAGACCATTCCACAGCCCCAGGAATAGAAGCATGGATCCAGCCCAGGGCAACCCAGGAAACTTCAGGGCAGGATCAGCAATACAGGAACCATAGATGTCCCCCCATCAGCAATTGAGGAGGCAGACCGTGCGTAGACAGGAGCTGCAAATAGGGAGTACAGTGCAGCAGGGCCCCAAGAGCCCCATATCATCCAAGAGAGCAGGTGCATCAGAGGAAATTAAATGGATTCCAACCAGTCAGCAGCCTCCCCCGCCGAATTGAAGAAAAGGACAGATCCCTTGTAATCCACACGCAAGCGGCTCGGGTACATCATGCCATATTTCAGGCCCTTGGTTCTCAGGAGTTTGCGCACTTCAGTAAAGGATCTGCGTTGTTTCTGCGTCTCCACAGAGAAGTCAGGAAATAACATTATCTTGCTGTTCTCAAACTGCAATTCCTCCTGTCTCCTGGCCTCAGAGAGTATACGATCCCTGTCACGGAAGTTCAAAAAGCGGACCAGAAACGGGCGCGGGGGGGCCCCGGGTGGCCGAGGTCCCGTGGGAACCCTATGAGCCCTTTCCACCACATATGTCGGGGGAGGGGGAGGCAATTTGAGTAGATCACAAAAGAACTTCTCAGCAAACAATGTAGAATTAGATCCCTCAGCCTTCTCTGGCAAGCCGACCACCCTGATATTGTTGCGACGCTGTCGGTTCTCAGCATCCTCCATCTTGTCCGCCAAAGCATTCACCTGGGCCTGCATGGCAATGATTTGTGCCGAATGGGAAGCGGTAACATCCTCCACCTCAGACACCCGGCCCTCAGTCTCAGTCAGGCGCCCCTTGATTTTATCCAGATCATGGCGGATTAGGGTACATTCAGAGGCCAGGTGGTCAATCCGGAGCATCAGGGCAGTTTTTGAGGCGTCTATAGCAGCCAGTATGGGAGCAGTAATATCCCCCCCTCCATGCAACCCCCCAGTCTGTCCAGCGGTCCCCAGCAGTGACCCCTCGGTACCTGAGTCCTTAGGCTGTGCCAGAGGAGGGTTCCCGGCCCCCGCAGACATCTTTCCCGACTTCAAGAAGGCCTGGGCGCCTGTGGCTGCAGAGGAAGAAGAGGAGGCCTGGACCTGCAAGATGGCGGCGACCGCTTTCGCGCCTCGCGGCGGGACCGTTCGTTTAGGCCGCGGGGTCGGTGCTGAAACCCGGGATTTTCTCCCCGGCATCCGTGCCCCACCTGTGCCCGATGCGGAGGAGGGCAAAACCGCCGCGATCCGAGGCACAGGGGCCGTGGATGGAGCCGGATAAGGTCAGGATGGTGGAGAGCTCTGCTAACACACGTCCGGCGCTGTCTACATCCCGGCCACGCCCCCCTGGCAACTGAAATTTAATGTGGATAAGTGCAAGATAATGCACCTGGGGCGTAAAAACCCAAGGGCAGAATATAGAATATTTGACACAGTCCTGACCTCAGTATCTGAGGAAAGGGATTTAGGAGTAATTATTTCAGAAGACTTAAAGGTGGGAAGACAATGTAATAAAGCAGCACGAAATGCCAGCAGAATGCTTGGATGTATAGGGAGAGGTATAAGCAGTAGAAAGAGAGAAGTGCTTATGCCGCTGTACAGAACACTGGTGAGACCTCACTTGGGAGTATTGTGCGCAGTACTGGAGGCCATATCTCCAGAAGGATATAGATACTCTAGAAAGAGTTCAGAGAAGAGCTACTAAACTAGTACATGGATTGCAGGAAAAAAAAAAAAACTTACCAGGAAAGGTTAAAGGACCTTAACATGTATAGCTTGGAAGAAAGAAGAGACAGAGGGGATATGATAGAAACTTTTAAATACATAAAGGGTATCAACTCGGTAAAGGAGGAGAGCATATTTAAAAGAAGAAAAACTACCACAAGAGGACACAGTTTTAAATTAGAGGGGCAAAGGTTTAAAAGTAATATGAGGAAGTTTTACTTTACTGAGAGAGTAGTGGTTGCATGGAATAACCTTCCTGCAGAAGTGGTAGCTGCAAACACAGTGAAGGAGTTTAAGCATGCATGGGATAGGCATAAGGCTATCCTTCATATAAGATAGGGCCAGGGACTATTCATAGGATTCAGATATATTGGGCAGACTAGATGGGCCAAATGGTTCTTATCTGCCGACACATTTTATGTTTCTATGAAAGCAAGGTAATGTTAGGGAAGTTTGTTTTTTATAACGAAAATGTATTCATATTTTTTTTAATTTTCTACAGTAGGGTGCTGTTTCTTTTACAGTTCTTTATCTAGCCATGTTCAATAACACAGGTAATTGTATTTAATGAATACATAACTGGAGTTACAGTCAGAGCTGCACGATTAATCGTTAAAAGATTGTGATCTCAATTCGACCCCCTATCTTAATCCAGCATTTCCACGATTCATGTAGAAAGTGCAGAGCGGTTTAAAACCCTACCTCGTGAAAATTCCCTACCCTCGTCACTGCCTGTTCATACACGTCATGGAACAGCTGAGCAGCTTACCAGTGCGCATGCTCACAGCTCCGGAGGGTAGGGAATTTTCAGGGGGTAGTGTTTTGTAATGTTACACCGCATCAGCTGTTGCCGCGGGTACATTAAAACATCTCTGCTGCAACATGAAGTCATCTCTGCTCCTTCCCCTGTCACTTCCCTGATCTCGGCTACTAAATGTAAAATGTATGAAAATATAAATGATGGAGATCTTGGCTCCGTGAGTTATATTTTCATAGACCCACCGCCGCTTTTACATTTAGGAGCCGAGATCAGGGAAGTGACAGGGGTAAGAGCGGAGATGATTTCATGTTGCAGCGGAGATGTTTTAATGTACCCGCGGCAACAGCTGATGAGGTGTAACGTTAAAAAACCCTACCCCGTGAGAATTCCCTACCCTCCGGAGCTGTGAGCATGCGCAGTAAGCTGCTCAGCTGTTCCATGACGTAGGTGCACCAGAAGTGACGAGGGTAGGGAATTTTCACGGGTAGGATTTTTTCACGGAACACCGGAAATGTACAATCAACAACATTGCTCAGCCGCTGAAAGAAAGATAAAAGAAACATTGAATCTTTCTGTTTGAACATTTCCAGATTATATACACATTTTAGATTTTGGTAAATTGTTTCTCTGTTTAACCCCTTATTAACCCTTAATTTACTCTAATCAGCCTTATTAACGCCTTATTCTCCTTCTCCATTTATTTTCCTGCTGTTTTTTTTTTTACTTCTATTTTATAAACTATTGGTAATGACAACTTTTTTTTTATTTTTTGGTTTGCTTTTTTCATTATTATGTTTACACCTTTAACATATTTATTTACACATTGCACATTAAAAGATGCGCAAAAAAAAAAAAATACATTGCATTTGTAAAATAATTTTTTAATGCTTTTTACCATTGATGACAGGTGAAATGTAAACAAAAAAGTTACGGAAGGTATCAGTAATTGGTATCAGCGAGTACTAAAATAAAAAAAATAATAAAAACCCCTAACATAACTTAACGGTATTTTTTTTTAAATTGTATTTTTAATTTCTTTACACATTACATTATTTTTTATTACATTCCTTTAAATTTGATTGAAGTAGAGTGTATGAGGTCTTATTTTGTTGCCATCTTGCTTGATAACCTAAGCTTCAGGGGTTGAAAATCTTTACACTAAAACAGTTCAGAATCGTGATCTTTATTCTAAGCAAAAAAAAGTGATTCTCATTTCCTCCAGAATCGTGCAGCTCTAAGTACAGTCACACAATAAAATGTAGAACCTAAACTGAAGACGAACTACAGTACTCATTTGTCCAGTAGCTTCATTTTTCATCCTTGAAAACATTCTATGCAAGTTTCCTAAGTAATTAAACGTTCTGAGATTTGATGTTTTGATAGCTACAAGCATGCAGAGCAGCAAGTCACAAAAACTGGTGGCATGCTTATATGTACACTGAGGTTAGGCATATTGCTGTACCACTCATTCCAAATACACACAATCCTGATTATTAGTAAATAAATTATTTGTACCCTTGATTTGTGCAATAGACCTCTGGAAGCATTGCATATGTATGGGAGACGTTCCTCTAAAAGAAACCCAAAGCCCAAAATGTAATATATTGCAACTTACCAATCATTAGATGTGGCAGCTGCATTCGTTTTCTTTTTTAGGCTGTTTTCACCTAAAGATCTGGCCAAGTAACACACCTCCTAAATTAGAGTGCCTCCAATCTGGATGAAAAAAAATATAAAGAATCACTTGTTGAAAGGTTTTACAAAAAAACAGATACAATAGCCAGGGCCTTTAGTCCCGCCTTTTAGCCTAGGCACAGTCACTTTACTTGAGCTCAAAGATTGTTATTTACTGATGTGGTGACACAGTAGAACAGTATTCAAGTAGATTTCTAAATTAAATGAAATATCCAATTTAATTTTAAGTCAATGGACATATGCCATTGACTTGATCAGAAGTAATCTGCAAACTAACCCTCATATCTTTAAAGTCTAACTTCAAAATGTTTTTTGTTTTTTTTGGATAGTATTTGTTTCACCTAAGGACACTAGCCATAAACCATCACTAACTGGGAGTAGGAGAGACTATATAGGAGATAATCCTGCAGTGGTCTTTTTTTGCCAGTGTCCAATCACCTCAAGGTAGCTTCATATAATCCAGTTAAAGACAAAAGGGTCTGTGTCCTGCTGTGACTAGGAAAAAAGTTTTGACTGGAGGTGGGTTTTCAGTGCAATCATCTGGTTCTAACAGTAGTAAGGATACAGTATCTTAACAAATCAGTTTTAAATGCAACCAGTATAAATACCTGAATTAACCTTGATTTCTACCTTTTGTAATCCAGTTTACAGCAGCAATGGAAGAGATGGCAGTGCTTGAAGCAAATTAGTCATCCTGCATTCACACTTGCTAACAGGGTATATGCTGACAGGAGAAGCACAGAGTGAACCTCATCAGTTGCTGCTCATTCACTGTCCATTCAGAGACTAGGGGCCAGGAGGTGATGATGACTGGGCTGTGTTGCTTACCTGCAGCAGAGAAAAGTCAGGTAAAAGAACTGCTGTGCAGCAAAGGCTGTTACTCAAGACTGTATTGAAAAAATAAAAATAGCTCTTTACCTGAAATTAAAGTAGAACTATAGGCAAAACGTTTTCTTTTTCATTTTGTATAGAGCAAGGGGTGGTTATAACCCCTGTCAGATTTTTTTTCACCATCTGTGTCCCATTTTAGAGATTTCACTTCACCTCCTGTCCCATATCCAAAACAGGTCGTGAGAGGAAATCCACGCAAATTAAGGGAATCCCTTGGGGACCCCCAGGTCACCAGAACTAGTGACCAATTGAAAGATTTCTCCCTCTATTATTTATCTGGGGACAACCCAAAATTTGTGATTTTCTTTACTTGCACTTTCAATGATAATTGTAAATGGGGCAAATAGAGGGTGACCCTCCTTAATGGGGGCACAGACAGCAAAAAAAAAAAAAAAAACTGACAAGGGTTTTAATTCTTCCTTGCTACCAAAAACAGAAAAAAAAAAATAGATTTCTGACTTACCGTAAAATCCATTTCTCTGATGTTCATTGACGGACACAGCTCCTGTCATTTGAAAATTGGGTTATGTTGTCCCCTGCAGGAGTAGGACATTAGGCAGAAAAATCTTCTGGCTACACCAATGGGCAGTCCCAAGGGTATACTCCCTCTTCCTGCTATAGTCACTCAGTTTTGTTACAAGCAGTGTCAGAATTATAACTCTACAGAGGGGTGGGTGCTGTGTTGGGTGCTGTGTCCGTCAATGAACATCAGAGAAATGGCTTTTACAGTACGTCAAAAATCCCATGTTCTCTTTCGTTCATTGACTGACACAGCTCCTATCATTCTTGATCATTGAGACATCCCAAAGCTGTGTTAATAAACATGAGGGGTGGGAAACAGCAAAAAATTCCCAAGGCTTAACAGTAGCCAACCAGGCAACAGGGGCTCAACCAAAACAGCTAGAGCCCACCTAAACAAAACAATACACTCTCAAAGAGGATCAGGGCCTCTTAAACAGCAGCCTGCAAAACCATGCGACCAAAGGAAGCATCCGCAGATGCCAACACATCCTATTTATAAAACTTTGTAAAAACCTGTGCACTGACGACCAGGTGGCGGCCTTGCAAACCTGCGTCACTGATGCCTGATGATGGAAAGCCCAAGAGGCACTAAACGTCCTAGTAGAGTGTGCCTTGACAGGGAATGGAGGAACCTAACCCCTGATGGAATAGGCTTGAACCACAGTCTTTCTGATCCATCTGGAAATGGTCGCAGAGGAAGCGGAAAGCCCTTTGCAAGGTCTATCCATGAGCACAAAGAGTCGGACTTCCTGCAAGACTTTGTAGCTGCCAGGTACACCCCTATCGCCCAAACCACATCCAAGGCATGCAAGGCAATTTCCTTTGGATGTTCAGGCCTGGGACTCAGGGAAGGCAACACAATGTCTTCATTCAAATGAAAGTCAGAGACCACCTTAGGAAGGAATGACTGACAGGGGCGAAGCACAATCTTATCCTTGTGAATTACCAGATAAAGTGAACAACAGGAGAATGCCGCCAGTTCCGACACCCAGCGCGCAGAGGTGATAGCCACCAAAAAGGCCTCCTTCTGGGACAGCGAAAGCAGGGGAATCTCCTGAATATTTTCAAAGGGAAGCTTCTGTAGAGCTGAAAGAACCAAATTAAGATCCTAAGGTGGCAACAGAGCCCGCACTGGAGGAACCAAATGTCAGACACCCTGAAGAAAAGTACACACAGGGGAGTGTGTGGCCAAAAGGTCGCTGGAAAAAGACCGCCAAGGCCGATACCTGGCCCTTGATGGTACTCAAGGCCAATTTCTGTTCAACCCCCTGTTGAAGGAAGGTTAGGATCTGAGCCACAAAGAAGAAGGAGTGAGGATGAACCCAAAGAGACTCACACCATGCAATGGACGTTTTCCACGTACTATGGCAGATCTTCCTAGAAGTAGATTTCCTAGCTTTTATCAACATAGGAATCACCGACTCAGACAAACCTCTACCCTTTAGCACCTGGCGTTCAACAGTCAAGCCATCAAAGCCAGTGACTAAAGCAGGATGGAAGATCAGTCCTTGGGAATACACAGGCTACAACAAAATAGCTGCACCATACAGGGACCCAGAATTGGGGGACCAGGCCTCAGGACAGATCCAGGCAGAACGAGTGGCCCTGGCGGGAGCCCCCACCATGCACGACTGCCCCCCCCGCACAATTGATTGCCCGGTCGCCAGTGACGCCCCCATCGCCAGTTAGTGCCCTGTCCCAACCCAGGAAAGAGGCCAGACCACCTAAAAAAAAAAAATACCCAGAATATATGTGTTTGGGTAGAGGCAGGATGCGGGACTTGGCAAGGGGGGTGCCTGCGGGTAGAAGGGAAATGGGGGGGGGGGGGTCTGACTGTCCCAAAGAGGGGCCCACATCCACACCTAAACCTGACAGGGGTAGAGGGGAGACAGCTACTCACCATACCAGGAACCAGGTGGGCAACGCTTCAGACAGATCATCCTCTCCATCGAAATGGGGGGGGGGGGATCTGTCGGCCAGGAGGAACGCTGACTTAGGCATAGGACAGGTCATATGCGACCTCGCAAGACATTAAACTCACAGGGCCAGCCCACATCCAGTGGGGCTATGTCACGGTTGACCTAGTGCGGAGCTGAGGCATGCACGCCCTTGCTGGCCAGACTGGGGTGACCAATGGATCTAGAGTATCCAGCTGGTCGCCCAGTTCGGTACAGTAGTTGATAGTAGATCTCACAGGAAAAAAACTGGATTTTTGTCATACCATAAAATCCTTTTCTCTGATGTTCATTGACAGACACAGCTCCATATCTTCTTTGACCCCTGGGTTATGCTGCTCTACTTAGGAGTAGGACACTAGGTGGAAAATAATTGACTATGCCTATAGGGCAGTCCCAGGGGTGTATACTTCCCTTTTCTTCTATAGGACTTTCGTTTTGTAACAAGCAGTGTCACAAGAATACATAACCCAACTCAACAGAGGGGTGGGTGCTGTGTTCGTCAATGAACATCAGAGAAAAGATTCGGTAAGACAAAAATCCAGTTCTCTTTCGTTCATTGATGGACGCAGTGTCAACATGAGGGGTGGGAAAAACACAGCAATAAACATATTTCCCAAAAGGGCTAAACTTAGCCAACCAGTTAAACCATGCGCTCAACCAGGAACTGGAGCTCACCTACCAGGAAAAAAATACACCCTCAAGAGGCTCTGCAACAGCAGCCTGCAAAACTTTGTGACCGAACGCAGCATCTGCAGATGCTAGTACATCCCACCATGTAAAACTTTTGGAATGTGTGTACAGACGACCAGGTGGCCACCTTGCAAACCTGTACCACTGATGCAAGGCCCAAGAAGCACTAAGCGTCCTCGAAGAATGTGCCTTAACAAGGTAAGGAGGAACCTGGCCCTTAATGGATTAGGCCTGCCACGTTGTCTGCCTGATCCATCTGGAAATGGTCACCGCAGATGCGGTCTGCCCCTTACGAGATCCATCCAGAAGGACAAACAAGGAATCCGATTTTTGGAACGACTCAGTCGCCACCAGGTAAACCCTGATTGCCCAAACCACACCCAGACATGTAAAGCAATTTCTTTAGGATGTTTCAGCTTAGGGCTCAAGGAAGGCAACAGTGTCTTCATTTAAATAGAAACCAGAGACAACCTTAGGAAGGAATGACTGACAGGGATGAAGCACCACTTTCTCCCTGTGAGCCACCAGGTAAGGTGACCGACAGGACAACGCAGCCAGCTCCGACACCCTGTGTGCAGAAGTGATAGCCACCAAGGTCGTCACCTTTTTTGACAGGGTAGGCAGAGGAAGTTCACAAATATTTTCAAAAGGCAGGTTTCAAAGAAACGACAGTACCAAGTTGAGGTCTCATGGAGGCAACAGAGACCTAACCGGAGGAGCCACCCCCTCGAACAAAAGTGTTAAGGATTTGGAGGCCAATGGTCGTTAGAAAAAGATTGCCAAGGCGGAAATCTGACCCTTGATGGTGTCCAGGGCCAAACGCGCTTATCTACACCTCATTGTAGAATCTCCAGCAGACGAGACACTGAAAAGGAACAGGGAGAGCCCCCCCTGAGCCTCACACCAGGTAGTGTACGCCCTCCATACTCGATAAACCTTCCTCAAAGTAGATTTCTGAGCTTTTAACAGTGTAGGAATTAACCGAATCCGACAAGCCTCTGTCCTTCAGTAAATGGCTTTTAACAGCCATCCTGTTAAAGCCAGCGATAGTAAAGCATGATGTAAGATCGGTCCTTGACAACAAAAAGATCTTCTCTGAGAGGGAGTCTCAAAGGGGCATCAGCTATCAGCCTTACTAGGCCTGCGCACCAAGATCGGCGGGGCCAGTCTGGAGCCATCAGAATGAGTGGAATCCCTTCTGCCCTTGATTCTACGTAGAAGTCTCAGCAGAAGTTGTAATGGAGGAAAGGCATATATAAGAAGATACTGGCCCAAGGGGCCACCAGAGCGTCGGAGGCATCAGCCAGAGGATCCCGAGACTGTGCCACAAACCTCTGAACCTTTCGGTTGAGACGAGAGACCAACAGGTCCATGTCGGGAGTCCCCCACCAGAAACACAGTTGTTGAAACCCCCCCCAGGTGAACAGACAATTGCCCAGATCCAGCGCCTGTCGACAGAGAAGTTCGCCTGCCAATTTTCCACCC
The DNA here is from genome assembly GCF_965119305.1 of Pelophylax lessonae. Lineage (NCBI taxonomy): Eukaryota > Metazoa > Chordata > Amphibia > Anura > Ranidae > Pelophylax > Pelophylax lessonae. The sequence continues at coordinate 442,882,992 of NC_138769.1, forward strand.
CTGGATTGTGCACAGCAGAGAGGGCTGGAACAAAACGTTCTGCCCACCTTAGAATGGCAGCCACTTTTCTGGCCGCTACTGGTGCACCCTTGACGACTGACATATGCCACGGCCATGGCGTTGTCCAACTGAATCCTACAGATGATCGGTCCACAAAGACAGGCAAAGCCTGATCGCAGAATCCCCAGGATATCGATCGGCAGACTTTACTCCTCCCAAGTCCAAACCACTTGGACCGAAACTTTGCCAAAGACACCTCCAAACCCGAATAGGCTGGCATTCGTGGAAACCATAATCCAGTACAGGGGCAGAAAGGACTTTCCCTTTCAAAGTGCCGGGGAACGAAGCCACCATATCAAGAATCCCCTCATACCCCCGCTCAACAGGATCAGATTGTCCAAAAAAATGTGGATTCTTGTCCCATTTGGCAATGACCTCCCTTTGCAAGGGCCTGATATGGAACTGAGCAAACGGAACCGCCTCGAAGGTGGAGATCATGCAGCCCAGCACTTCAGCATGCAAGTCCTGAGAGATGACCGACAGTTGGATAACAGGAGCAGACTTGCACCCTGCAACTTCTGGAGTTTTGTCTCTGGAAGAAACACCTGTGCTGAGGCTGAATCCAGAGTCAGGCCCAGGTAATCCAGTCTGTTGGACGGAGTCAGAGCTGATTTCTGAAAATTCAGTTTCCAGGCTTGCAGAGTTCGCACAGTTATGTCCAAATGAGCACTGTAGACAATAACATACAGTAAATAAACCAAAAATATAACAATCAATTCACAATAACAACTCGTATCGAACAATATAAAAAAAAAAGGTTGATCATAATCTATTGATTATATCCATATAGAAAATTATAGTTTACCAACGCTGTTGATATACAGAATATAAAGTAAATACACAGCCATATTCACCAGTAGGAGGGCTTCCACACAGAAACAATCCAATAACTAATGAGGGTGGGGACACATCCATGGACAATGATCCTGAAAGGAAGACTTCCAAGAATATAAATATAAATACCATAGATAAATCTGACTGCATCATTGTGAGTACCCTGTTCATAAATAACAACAGGGGAAGTGTCTTGATATAGTCTTTATATACTCCTACTGGTGAATATGGCCGTGTATTTACTTTCTATTCTGTATATCAACAGCGTTGGTAAACTATACATATCTATATGGATATAACCAATTGATTATGATCAACTTTATGTTTTTTTATATTGTTCTATACGAGTTATTGTAAATGGTTATATTTTTGGTTTATTTACTGTATGTTATTGTCTACAGTGCTCATTGATAGGCCCCTGAGGAAGCGCAAAACATGTTGAGCCTGAGCTACAAAACAGACGTTCAGCAGTGGAAGTGCCCTACCACCATATCCTACAACTTCTTAACTTACCTTTCTGTCACATTACTGACTTTGGTTGGTGAAATATACTAAGGGAAACTATGGCTCTAATTTATCTGTATTACTTGAGTGGTAGTTGGCATCCATCTGCATAGTGCTGTTCACATGTATAGATACATTTGTGTCCACATCTTGTAAAAAAACTATATTTTCTATTTAATTGTGATTTTTGAACATGAAATAAATGGATTTTTGTAAAATCTTACCGTAAAATCCTTTTCTCTTAAGCTCATTGACAGACGTAGTCCTCGTTGATTCAACACACTCGGGTTATGCTGCCCTCTACAGGAGTAGGACTAGACAGGAAAGAAAACTTTCTGGCCACACCCTAGGGGCAGTCCCAGAGGGTATATCCTCTCACTTCCTGCTCTAGCAAATCAGTTATGTCACAAAGCAGTGTTTAGAGAATTTAACCCAACCCAACTCAAAAACAGGAGGGGCGGGTACTACGTCTGTCAATGAGCTTAAGAGAAAAGGATTTTACGGTAAGATTTTACAAAAATCCATTTTTCTCTGTCGCTCATTGACAGACGTCCCAAAGCAGTACCACAAATGAGGGGTGGGAAAATGGAAAACAAATCCAATCTAGAAGGCCCAACCGGTGCCAACTAGAAGTTTCCAATGCTCATCAATTAAAGATGAGATTCAACAGAAAATTCCAACAGAAAACAACCCTTGAGGTAGACCACCGGTCTCCTCAAATTGCGGCCTGCAAACCTTGCGGCCAAATGAGGCATCCACCGATGCCATCACCTAAATCTTATAAAATTTTGTAAAGGTATGTACCGACGACCAGGTGGCCGCCTTACATACCTGGACCACTGATGCCTGATGGCGGAAAGCCCAGGAGTACTGAGCGCTCGAGTGAAGTGCGCCCTAACAGGGAACGGAGGATTCCGACCCTTACTAGAATAAGCCTGTACCACCGTCTGTCTAATCCATTTGGAGATAGTCGCGGCAGATGCAGGCAACCCCTTTCTGGGGCCATCCGTGATCACAAAAAGTGAATCCGTCTTACGGAATGATTCCGTAGCCTTCAGGTATACCCTGATTGCCCGAACCACATCCAAGGAATGCGACGCATGTTCCTGATGATGATTGGGCTGAGGACACAAGGAAGGTAGTACAATATCTTCATTCAGATGAAGCCTGAAACCACCTTTGGAAGAAAGGATGGCTTAGGATGAAGAACTACCTTATCCCTCTGAATCACTAAATATGGGGACTGGTCTGACAATGCAGCCAGTTCTGACACCCTGCGTGCAGAAGTAATAGCCACCAAGAAGGCCACCTTCTGGAATAAAGTAAACAAGGGAATCTCCCTGATGCTTTCAAAAGGAGGTTTCTTCAGAACCGACAACCAAATTAAAATCCCAGGGCGATAAGGGCGCGCGGACTGGTGGAGCCAGGTGCCGCATCCCCTGGATGAAATTCCGCACCAAGGACTTAATAGCCAAAGGCTTCTGAAAGAAGATTGCTAATGCTGAAACCTGACCCTTGATGGTGCTCAAGGCTAGTTTCTGCTCAACCCCCTTTCGCAGAAAGGCCAATATTCGGGTCACCGAATAGGTACGTGGAGGAATTTCTAAAGATTCGCACCATGCGATATACGTCTTCCATGTGCGATAATAGACCTTGCTGGAAGTCGCTTTCCCTGCTTTAATTAGCGTAGGAATAACTGAAGCTGACAACCCTCTGTCCTTCAGTACCTGGGTCTCAATGGCCAGGCCATTAAACCCAGCGATTGTAAAGCACAATGGAAGATCGGTCCTTGAGACCGCAGACACTCCCTGAGAAGAAGTTCCCAAGGAACGTTAGCGACTAGCATGTCCAAGTCGGCCGGACCGGCTTGACGAGGCTAGCCTAGAATTTCCAGGACAACTGGAGTTCCCTCCATCTCCATCCTGCGGAGAAATCTCAGCAGCAATCTGAGATGAGGGAATCCCTTTAATAGCTGACACTGCCTTTACAGGCCGTTCAGCGCGTCTGCTGCGTCCACTGTAGCATCGTGGGCGCGCGTTACCAATCTCTGCGCCTTCGGGATGCTGTGAAGAAGGCACAGATGGTGAAATCCTTGGCGAATTACTTACGTCATCACCCTGATATTGCCTGACTGGATCCGAACCAGGCTGCCCTAGAGCTATCTGGCCCTGGCAATCCGACAAAGTCTGATCGTTCTCTGTTCCCACACATTATTTAGACACCTGATTCCTATCACGAGTGGTGATTTCTCCTGGTTAAACATTAGAGACCGAAGTCACCCGGTCTGTCCGTTCAACCGGATCAGATTCTTGTGGGGAACTGATGCTAATCTTTGGAAAAGGTAAAGAAAATGATCTGTTCAGGGAACGGTAACTACCGCTCCCTGTAGTACTTACGCTGACCCAGCATTTTAACCACAGCACACGTCTGAGGATTACCGCTGACATAGATGCATGCCCTAATAGGGGGGTAGCATCCAAGGCTGCGTCACAGACAACCTGTAGTCCTTATATAATCTGTTCCATCAAAACAGATGTTGCCTGGGGGGTACCTTTCCCCTTCAGGTCCTGGCGCACCAATCTCGCCCATTCCGTAAATGTCTGAGAACTAGATCAAATGACAATAACTGGTCTAAAGGCTGATCCTATCAGGGAAAGATAGTGCGGGACTCTGCTTCTACCTTCCGATCCACCGAATTCTTAAAGGACGAAGCGTCCTCCACTGAAAAAAACCGTGGCTTTATTCAGTCTGGAAATAGGTGGATCCACCACTGGTGATACCGTCCATTTCTTAATAAGGGATTCCTCAAACGGATAGCGTCTAGTAATGCTCTTGGAACTAGTAAAAGGTACGCTTAGAATGATCCCATACCTCTTTAATCTTTTTACCCAAACCCTTTGGTAAAGAAAAAACCTTCACCGTCCTGGTGGGTCTGCTAGTACCAAAGGGAAATTCCTTTCTATTTGCCTCTGCCGGAAAAACCTCAAGTCTTAAGGTTTCCCAAACCGCACAACTAGTGCGTCCACCAATGCTTCTTGCTGATTTATGGCGGAAGCATGAACGTTCTCCTCACAGTCTGAGGAAACCTTACCTGAGATAACAGCCCCTGCAGAGGGGCCTGCAGCTGCAATAACCATCTCAGCATCTGAATCTGAAGTCTCAGACAATATAGGGGTAGGCGGGGGTCGCTTTCTTGACCCCCGTTCCTGACAGGCCGTCTCCACCCGAGCCAAAGACTTCAAAACTGCTGTGAATGCATCCATACTCTGTGCACTGGCGGGTCCCGCGGCCCCCCCGAGGGAAACCGGTGGGGGTACCTGTGTGGCAGGGTCCATGATAATTCCAGATACTGCCCGGAAAAATCAATTTGCCAAAAAGAAATAAAACTTTTTTTTTTTTTTTCAGACCCCCAGCGCCACAAAGCCCCTCAGTGTTGCCTGTTTAGGGACCCCTATAGAGCGAGAGAGAGAGAGAGAGATAGACCCCAAAGCTCACCACTTACTGCTCAGAGTTTCAAAATGCAACTTGTTTCAGCATTGTCTAGAACAGACAGGAAGTCTTTTGGCTGGCTTCCCGGGAAGAAAGGAGGCGGCTCCGCCCCTCTGCACGCCTTCCGGCACCTCCCCTAGCTCCACGAGGTGTTTGAGTCACCTCAAACATGGCCGCCCCCATGCTGGAGACACGAGGCTACGCCAAAATGGCGGCCTCGTGCGAACTACCAGACAATGGCGGCGGCCTGCACAGAATAGCGGCATGTCCGCAGAAGGATCTCGGCCTCACAACCCTTCACCCTCATGGTGGTCAGCATGTTCGGCGGTACCGGACCCTGGCGGGCCGTATGCGGTCCGTGGCCGTCGGGACGCATCTGTTTAGCTGGAGGAATGATCTGGAATGCAGTATACATGTATAGACATCGCCCTGTGGCTTCCGACAGGTAGGATACCTTACACTATCACAGTAAAGTTCTAGTACTGCCCCTGACTTCAATCATTTTAACATCTTTGCAATTAGATTGTCAGCTCCCAAACCAAGCCTCCTGGCTTCTTGTTCACAAAAATCACACTCAAACAGGGGGATCTGTGACATGTTACAGGATAGAGGGAAGACCCATCCTTACCATTACAGAGAGGGGCCCGCGTTCACCACAAGACCAGTCCGGGGGATAGGGGGAACATACTACTCACCATACCGGAACCAGGCGGGCGCCAACTCCTGACAGTACCCCTCTCCACCGAGGTGGGAGGGCTGTCGACCAATCCGGACGCCGAGACTTATGGTCTTTGGCGTTTCAGCGAGACGTTTAACTCGCAGGGTCAGTCCCCGTCCAGTGGGACTATGTCGCGGCCGACCCAGCGCGGAGCTATGGCCTGCACGCGCTCGTAGGCTGAACTGGGGTGACCACTGGATCTCAACATCCAGCCCGTCGCCCAGTTCAGCTTTCTTGCTTGAAGATCTCACAGGAACACTGGAGAAAAAAAGCTGTCTAAAAAATTTTTCTAAGAAAAAAATCCTGCCAGGACCGAAGATCCCAGCAAGGTATCTAGGTCCTTACTCCTAACTAGACAGAAAAAACTGATTTGCTAGAGCAGGAAGTGAGAGGATATACCCTCTGGGACTGCCCCTAGGGTGTGGCCAGAACGTTTTCTTTCCTGTCTAGTCCTACTCCTGTAGAGGGCAGCATAACCCGAGTGTGTTGAATCAACGAGGACTACGTCTGTCAATGAGCGACAGAGAAATATATTTTTAATATCAACGCTTTGATAAATAATTATTTTTACTTGAACGAGTTACTTGATATTATGTGCCAGTAAAGTCCGTGTTACGTAACTGTCCCTTTAAATACATGAACTAAGACGTGGCACTGACACTTTTTTCATGTCCATGGTAACCGCCTCATTGGGACATTTAATTTCTCTTCCTTGCGAGAGAAGATCCTGTACTGCTCCGAAAAGGCCCTGCAGCTGATCCGGGGGCAGAAGCAAGTTGGGAGGAAAGAACCTTGCTGGAGGCAAGGACCAAAACTCGATCTTGTAATAACCTGACCGAATCAACTCGTGGACCCATTTGTCTTGAATGAAAGAGGTCCACAGGTCTGGAAAAAAAAACTAAGACGTTCCCCCCACCCCAGGCACGGGTGAGGGCGCCCCTTCAGGCTGAAGAGGACTTGTCTGCAGGACTAGCAGAACCCGCTTTTGGCTTACCAGACCAGGGTGTCTTGAAACCTCCTGCAAAAAACGGGCGGATTTTAAACCCTTGTCCAGCGACCCCGCAGGAGGAGAAGGCCGTTTGTGGGCTGAGAAGAAAGGACCACGTTTACCACGAGGCTCTTTGCTCTTGGCGTCCTGTGGAAGCTTCCCGTAAGACCTTTAATGATCCCTTTCATAGAAGCCTCGAACAGGTGTCTCCTACAAAAGGGAGATCAGTCAGCTTCTTTTTAGAAGTCTGGTCGGCAGACCAGTATTTCAGCAAAATCATGCGGCGAAGAGTCACAACTGTCACCGACACTCTGCAGGCCAAAGGGACCTGCATCCAGAGAGGCTTCATAGATATACTGTAACCCCTGTACCAACTGATTCGCCAGCTTGGGAGGATGCTGACCTCCTTCCAAATCCTGGTGCAGAAGCTTTGCCTATTTCGTTAAGGTCTGGGAGACCAAGGTTGTGGCAAACACTGGCTTCAAAATTGAACCTGCCAAGGTAAAAAAGGTATCGGACCAGAGACTCAGCTCTCGTGTCCACCGGGTCTTAAAAGGACGGGGAGTCCTCCACCGGTAGCAGTGTTGCTTTATTCAATCTAGAAACCTGAGAATCCACCACCAATGGAACTGTCAGTTTTTTCAAAAGGGACCCCTTAAAAGGATACCTCCTAGCGAAACGCTTATGTATCCCAACCATGCGTTTCAGGGAACCCCACTGACTTGCGACAATATCGTTGAAATAGGCAGGAAGGGGGGGGGGGAACACCTTAGTCACCTTGGATGGTCTGTGGGTACCAAATTGCATCGGTGCATGATTTGCTTTGTCCTCTAATTTTAAAGTTTCCCGCATTGATACAATCAGTGCCTCCACAAGCGCCCTTTTATGCGCGGTTGTAGTGGAAGAGGACCCATCCTCACTGTCAGAGCACTCAAGGTGCGTGGACGCAGACCCAGCGTGTTGACTCACGTCCGCGGTGACTGAATCAACCTCAGAAGCTGAGGAGGCAGAGGACAGAGGTGAGGGCAGGGGCACTTTTTGCTAGGCCTATTTGAAGGGCCATATCAACTTTGGACACCAGTGACTGTAGTACCGCCCTCATGGCTGCCAGGGCGAACTGAGGCCCAGAGAGTCCAGCAGTTTCTGAGAGTAGGTCAAGTGGTGACACATATTCCAGGGACTCCATGGTTGGACCGCCAACAAATTCTGGAAAAAAAAGATTGTTGTAGCAGTGGCACCACAGGTCCCAGCGCGCCAGGCGCTGCAATAGCAGAAAGAAAAAAATTCTGTTTAAAAAGGTAAAAAATGCCAGGACCAGAGATCCCAGTAAGGAACTAGGTCCTTACACCTTACTAGGCAGAAAAAAACTGAAGTCCTGTATCAGGAAGTGGGAGTATACCCCCTGGGACTGCCCTATAGGCATAGTCAATTCTTTACCGCCTAGTGTCCTACTCCAAAGAGAACAGCATAACTCAAGGGTCAAAGATGATATGGAGCTATGTCCGTTAATGAACGAAAGAAATCCAGGAAGAAAAAATTTCCTACCTAAAAATTTTTTCCAGGACCAAAGATCCCAGCAAGGAAATAGGCCCTTGCTCCTGACTAGGCAGAAAAAAAACTGAGTGACTATAGCAGGAAGAGGGAGTATACCCCCTGAGACTGTCCATGGGTGTAGCCAGAAGTTTTTTTGCCTAGTGTCCTACTCCTGTAGAGGGCAGCATAACCCAATCGTCAAGAATGACAGGAGCTGTGTCCGTCAATGAACGAAAGAGGAAAAAAAGGTTTTTCCTTTAGTCATACTTTAAGCTTTCATATAGGACAACATTTCCAGCACATACCACAAGGAGCAATTTCATTTTTTCTTTTATAATCTGAAGATAGAGCTACAGACAGATCACAAGCATTAATTCAACTTTTTTCCTTTACTTTGCATTTGTTAATTATAGGTGCCATAATTTAGCATAGGTGGAACTTTAACAAGCTGACCACAACTACACAAAAAAAATAAATACAGACTAACAGTATTTACAGGCATATTTGGATGCTTACTAGACATGGTGGTCTTGCATGTGTCATACATGCGGTTGATACCACAGCACATAAAGCTGGCATTAAAGTGTTAAAAGGCAAGAACATTGTGGCCCGAATAATCAGGCCCTGGATTGTAAATACTCATTAACTACTAGCCGTATGGAATGTGAGAGATTAGCAAACACATAATTACACTAGTCTAGACCAACACTCATTGTAATAAACAACTACAGTATACGATGAAGTGAAGTTGTACTTTTCCAGTCAAATTTAAGAAAATTTCGGGGCGTAGCATTTGGCACTGACTCCTCGCTGCTGAGCGATTCTGGGTTGCCAGCAGCAACCCATGAGAGTTCTTATTGTTTTTATTTTTCACTTAACGTGTATTTTATTTATGGAATAAACTTTACTACACTATGAATACACTTCTGGGCTCTGGGTGAATATATTCATTTCCAGTGGGATCCTGGTACAAATGACTGGTGGAAGTGATCCACTGTGTGATTTCCAGAAGGACTTCCATATGTGTTTGAGGCTCACTTGCTGCTGTAACTGCTCTAATGAGTTTGCAATATTTCTATTGGTGGCGGTACATTTGATTGGACACCATTGCCTTGCGGTTTGCTCACTGGATTGGTGATTTCATCATGGACTCATTTGTTCTATGGAATTATTTTACATGGACTCTTTGCTTAACCCTAATACATTTTTTTATGTGTTTGCATGTTTATACCTGAGCACTGATTTACCTCTGCTTTAAGGCGCTACACTCCTCTTTATTAAATTTGAGAAAACCCCACTGTTTGTTATGTGTCCCAATTCAAATGGAATACGTACAAATACTTAAAAAAAAGTGTGTGTATATTATATATGCGCGCGCACGCCTGTCAAAAGTATTGGGACATCTACCTTTACACACATGAACTTTAAATGTCATCCCAGTTCTAGTCTGTAGGGTTCAATATTGAGTTAGCCCACCCTTTGCAGCTATACCAGCTTCAACTCTCCTGGGAAAGCTGTCCACAAGGTTTAGAAGTGCGTATATGGGAATGTTTGACCATTTTCTGGATGCGCATTTGTGAGGTCAGGCACGGATGTTGAGGAGAAGGCCTAGCTCACAGTCTCCGCTCTAATTCATCCCAAAGGTGTTCTATAGGGTTGAGTTCAGGACTGTGCAGGCCAGTCAAGTTCCTCCACCCTCATACATGTCTTTAGGGACCTTGCTTTGTGCACTGGTCTAAAACATTTGGTGGAGGGGGGATAACAGCGTGGGGTTGTTTTTCAGGGGTTGGGCTTTGCCCCTTAGTCCCAGTGAAGGGAACGCTAAAGGCGTCAGCATACCAAGACATTTTGGACAATTTTATGCTCCCAACTTTGTGGGAACAGTTTGGGGATGGACCCTTCCTGTCCCAACATGACTGCGCACCAGTGCATAAAGCAAAGTTCATAAAGACATGGATGAGCGAGTTTGGAGTGGAGGAACTTAACTGGTCTGCACTTAACCCAATATAACACCTTTAAGATGAGTTAGAGTGGAGACTGCGAGCCAGGCCTTCTCTCCAACATCAGTGCCTGACCTCACAAATACGCTTCTGGAAGAATGGTCAAACATTCTCATAGACACACTCCTAAATCTTGTGGACAGCCTTCCCAGAAGAGTTGAAGCTGTTATAGCTGCAAAGGGTGGGCCAACTCAATGAACCTTACAGACTAAGACTGGGATGTCATTAAAGTTCACGTGCATGTAACGGCAGACATCCCAATACTTTTGGGAATATAGTGTGTGTGTGTGTGTGTGTGTATATATACATATATAATGCAGGGGGAGGGGCACAGCATAATACCGTGTTTCCCCGAAAATAAGCCTGGGTCTTATAATAATTTTGGCACCAAAAGACACAGTAGGGCTTATTTTCGGGGTAGTTCTCATCTCCCTCCCTGCCTGTCAGGATACCCCTGTGTGAACCTAGTTTGGTGTTTGTAAAATGCTAGAATACACTTCATGACTGTTTTATATAATGTCCAGTGTGTTTCTGTAATCGAATAGTGGGAAATAGCTTTGGCACAGCGCCGCTCAGCTAATCTCCCGCTCTGCTCTCCTCTCCTTCTCTTCTCATAGCTGTCAATAGGGGATCTCAGCCCCTCCCCTCAGAGCGGGTCACAGAAGTGCCGAACATTATAATAGTGTGAAATACCTTTGGTACAGCGCCGCTTGGTGCTCAGCTGATTTCCCGCTGCTCTTCCTTCTCTTCTCCCCCGCTGACAGCTGGGGGAAGTGAATTCCAGGATTTTACAAACACTAAACTAGGGCTTATTTTTGGGGTAGGGGTTATATTGCAGCCCTCCCTGAAAATAAAAGGTCTTATTTTCAGGGTAGGTCTTATTTTCGGAAAAACAAGGTAAATACAAACTTAAAGCTTAATCAAAATATAATTATAGCAAGTGCAGGCACCCCTGCCCTTTTTTAAATTATGAACCTACACCATGCAGTATAAAAAGATCTATGAGTGTACATGTCCTTAATAGCTTCTATACATACAACACATGAGATACTAAAGAGGTGTAACTACGTATTAACACTTACATATAGCAAACTATATATTTTGTGATATGTATGGGTATATAAAAGCTATTTAGGACCTTAACACTTAATTTATACTGCATAATGCAGGTCTGGGCAGACTGCATACTACTTTTACCAATTCCGCATTGATTCAGTCCCCGCTGAATAAGATAGACACAGCTTATTAACATGCAATGCAAGAAGCCAAATTTCCACATCTTCAAAACAGAACCTGAACCAATTAATAATTAAAAAAAAAAAAAAAATGTTTTTTTTAAAATAAATAAATAAAATAAAAAAGGAGGGGGGGGGGTTTCGGATTTTCTGCTTTTATATTTTTTCATTCTGGCCTGGGCAAAAATGAAATGTTGTGCTCTGGCTGCTCCCTTGGAAACCCTTGACACATATCCCAGGAGGCTGCTGGAGCCCATTCACAGAACTGGGGGCGGCGCTGCCACATAAATGGGGGGACAGGCTACATGAACCCGAAAGAGGTAACTGGTTAAAGAGGACAAAGATGGCAGTCCCGGACACAGGCACAGACAGATAAACAGTGGATCACTGCAGGGTAACACTAGACCCACTTGACAGGTTAGTGTATTTTGCATTTAGCTCAACCTAACCTGGTTAGATGGGATAGGAGAGGGTAAACATAGGGGAGTTCCGTCAGGAAAAAGACAGTTTTCAAATCTAGTTTAGAACTGATAATGAGATCTACCAGAACTATACAGACAAGGCAATTATAGTAAACATTAAAAAGGAGTTGTAAAGGCAGGTTTTTTTGTTATCTTAATGCATTCTATGCATTAAGATAAAAAGCCTTCTGTGTGTAGCAGCCTCACCAGCAACCCCCTCTGAATGGACACACTGAGCTGCAGCTCGGCTTGGTTGCCCCCATAGCAAACGGCTTGCTGTGGGGCACTCGACAGGAGGGAGGGGCCAGGAGCAGTGAAAAGGGACCCGAGAAGAGGAGGGCTGCTTTGTGCAAAACCACTGCACAGAGGAGGGTAAGTATAACATGTTTGTTACTTTAAAAAAAAAAATAAACACACAAGACTTTACAACCACTTTATAAACATTAGAGCGATAGGAAAGCCGCACAGGATTTTTCAGTTCTGGAGATTTCACAAAAGAGCTTTAGCTTTAAGTGCCGGTTCACATTTGTGCGATCATAGAGATCCGGATGTAATTCGGAGCGCACTGCTCCTAAAATTACATGCGATATCTGTGCGGTGCAAATTCAGGCATACAGTTTGTATGGCTGAATTTGCACCGCAACCGCACTGAAACACGCACAGGACCCTTTTTTTGGTCCGCAGGAGAATCAGATCGCATGGTGGTTCACACTAGTGTGATCCGATTCTGTGCGAACTTTCAGATCGCACTGCGATATGCCATCTGATCTGGGGGTGACGTTAACTTTGAATCGACACCCCCAGCGTATCACATGTGGCAGTGTTTACTGCCTGTGCTGCAGATGCGATGCGGGAACACGCTGTATATTTGCAGCGTTCCCGCATTGCATAATTGTGAACCAGCACTAAAAAAAGGTAAGCAGCAAATTTAATATTTTTTTAAGTTATGCTATGGGAACATGTAACAATTTTAAAGTAGGTGTACTAGCATTTATCATATGGCGTGCCGTTCTGATCCCTAATAATCCTCCTTAGCCTTTGGAGAAAGGTGCTGGCTGTGCAGGTCCTGCTCGGGTGTGTCAAGGTTCATACAAGAAAAACTGCACAGCAATGATGCCAATCCTAACCGATAAAGGTTTTATGCAGGTCCTGTACACTGGCAGTCTCTTCCTGTAGCCATGTACTACCAACGCGTTTTGCTCAGATTCAGTTTAGTCGTGGGGAACTCTGACTAAGCCCAATCAGGGCAAAGCACATTAAAGGACATGGCTACAGGCAGGGACGATTAGTGTACAGGTCCTGAATGAACATATCTTTAAGGGCTGGCATCAAGGTGTGGCCTTTCTTGTATTGACTTAAAATAGAAGGTAGATGTTATGTGACTTTAGAGCAAAAGTGGAAAAACACTTATTCATTTTAATAGTTATTAACACTTTAAAAGACTGATTAATACAAATTTCTAGTTCCATAAAAGGCCTACGACGTCACTCTTGCACAAGCAGGGATCGGGATGGTTGTTTTAAGCTTAGTTGAGCATGCAGAGCTCAGTTTACATTCTACAGATCGCTGTGAGCAGGCAGGCATAGATTTTTCCTGAAGAAACGCTGCATGACTCTTCTGCAATAAAAAGTCTGCCTGCTCACAGTATGTAACGGCAGAACTTCAGTGCCACTTTAAGAGCACACACCAAGTCCTCTTGCTTTGCAGAAACGGTATAATACTATAAAAAATCCACAAACATTTGGGATATTGAAGTGGAGAAGTAGCCATACTGATGTACACAAAACAAGTACCATGACATGGTTTTCCTTAGAAAAAGCTGTAGTCTTTATCTAGAACACAGAAACACAGGGATGTTGAATGCCTTCCACCCGACGCACAGAATATGCAGTTCCAGGTTCCGGGCAAGAAGTTTTTTTTTTACACTTAGACCTGCTGTGGGCAAGCAGCAGGGTTTTGCGATAACGGCTGATCATAGAGGGAGACAAAGACCGGAACCACCCTATCCACCTCTATGATATAGGAAACCGGAAGTGATCAGCATATATCCCTTCTAGTTCTCCTGGCGTCATTTGTAAAAATGGTGGATTTGATCACACCAATCTTGGTGTGTTAAAAAGCTTTTTAAGGGCAGAGGAGAGATCTTATTGACCCCAGATCTCTCTATAAAAAAAAAAAAAAAAAAAAAAAAAAAAGAGTACTGGTCACTGTCTGTTGCGGTCACAAGGGATGTGACAGCAATAAAAGTGATCAAAAAATATATATATTTAAAGCGACCATGTTAAAAAAAAAATTAGGAATTCATTTATTTTTTTAAAGCACCACTGTACTACCCATGCTTGTGTGCAAAGGCGAACTCACGCGTCGGTCACGCACACATACACAAATAATGATTGTCTTAACACGTGAGGTATCACCGCGAACCTCAGATCATGGGCAGTAATTCTAGCACCAGACCTCCTGTGTAAATCTAAAGTGGTAAACTGTAAAGGCTTTTAAAGTGTCACCTATGGATAGTAAGGCCTCATGCACACTGGACGTTATTAAAACGCCAGTAGAAAGCTATAGCTGTAGAAGGAGGTTTTCAGCATTTCTGCAGTAGCGTTTTTTTTTTTGCAAGAACTATACTCCCACAAAACATTTTGGCTCAAAAACACTGATAAACACAGAATAGCCGCATTTTTAAGCGTTATTAAGCTTTTATCAGAGAGTTCCAGCTGAAAAATTCCTCTCAAAACCCACTATTTTTGGGTTTTTTTTTCCAGCCAGAAACTGCTGATAAAAGCCTATGTGTGCAAGGACACATAGGATAACATGCTGGGGAGTATATTGCCTGCAGAAAAAAACATCTGTAGCCAAAAACAGTAGCTGTAAAATGTCCAGTGTGCATGAGGCCCAAAAGATACCCGTTTGTTGCTGTTGCATTGACGTGCACAATTTTAAATCGTGACACACTTCGTATCTATTTACGTGGCATATCATCTTGTATATTTTAATTGGGTTATGTAATATGTTTCTTTGCATTAAAACTCAAAAAACAATTTTTCCTAAACAAATTGTGTTTGAAAAACCACTGCGCAAATACCGTTTGCAATTTTTTCGTCAACACCCACCAATTTATTCTCTAGGACACGGATCTCCAAACAACGGCCCTGCAGCTGTTGAGGAACTACACGTCCCATGAGGCATTGTAAAACTCTGACATTCACAGACATGTCTAGGCATGATGAGAATTGCAGTTTCTTAACAACTGGAAGGCCATAGTTTGGAGACCCCTGCTGTAGGACCGATACTTTAAAAAACAATATATAAGTCTGGGGCGGAACGTCCCTGAGGGACCTGACTTCCTCCTGGAGAGTTCTGAGTTTGTCTTCCGGCAGGAAGACCTTCGCCTGCACCGAGTCCAGAATCATTCCCAGGTAGGGAAGACGAACCGACGGACTCAGTGTCGACTTTGGAAAATTTATCGTCCAACCAAACTCCTGCAGAGTTTGCATCGTGACAGACAGGTCCTTCTCCAGACCCTGGCTGGTCGCAGACCGAACCAGAATGTCGTCCAGATACCCCATCACAGAAATGCCCTGGGCCCTCAATAACGCCAGAACCGGTGCAAGCACCTTGGTGAAGACCCGCGGAGCCGAGGCGAGACCAAAAGGCAACGCCACGAACTGGTAGTGATCCTCCGCAATGGCAAATCGAAGGAACCTCTGGTGACCCTCGAAAATGGGGATGTGAAGATACGCATCCTTCAAATCGATGGAGGCCATGAATTCCCCCGGAACCAGGGCAGCCACCACCGACCGCAGGGATTCCATGCGGAACTTGCGAACCCGCACAGAGCGGTTCAGAGCCTTCAAGTCCAGAATTGGACGAACCTTGCCCTCCTTTCTGGGCACGGTGAACAGATTGGAATAAAACCCCCGAAATCTGTCCCGATGAGGCACCGGAACCACCACTCCCTGAGCCCTCAGGTCCCGCACACGCTCCGGAGACAGTTGAAGATTTGAGGGAAAAAATCTGCTCTCCGGCCGAGAGAGAAACTCGATCTTGTAACCAGATCGAACGATTTCCTGAACCCATCTGTCCCGCACACGGGCCAACCAGGGCTGAAGAAAACCGAGCAAGCGTCCCCCCACCCCAAAACTGGGTGAGGGCGCCCCTTCAGGCCGAACTGTTATGGGCTGCAGATCCGGATTGGCCGGACTTCTGTTTACCAGACCAGGGCTTCTTCTGAGAGCCTTGACCTTTGAACGGCTTGCCCTTGTAGTGCGGCCGAAAGGCACGAAAGGACCCCTGAGGGGGCCGAAAATTAGCATGCTTCTTCCCAGAAGCCCCCTTAGCCTTGGGGAAATGGGGCAAGAGAGTGCTCTTACCCCCAGTGATCCCCTTAATCAACACATCCAAGGACTCCCCAAAAAGGCGAGACCCATCATAAGGTAGATTGGCTAAGGTCTTACGTGAGGACTGGTCCACCGACCAACATTTTAACCAAACCAGGCGGCGAGACAACACCGCCACGCTGTGCACACGTGCAGCCAACGGAACCAGGTCCAGGTCCGCATCACACAGATACATGACACCCTGGTGGATTTGATCCACCATATCCAGGGTCGCCGGCGAGGCAGAATCGGCCACTAGGACGCGCCTAAGCATCTGCGTCCAACTTGCGATCGCCTGAGCCGCCATGAGAGAAGCAAACAGAGCCTTAAGCATAGAGCCCGTAACAGAATAAGTATGACGGGCAAGAGACTCCAATCTCCTATCCGTGGCATCACGGAACACAGGGGAATCCTCTGCAGGAATCGCAGTGGATTTGTTCAAAACCGCAATCGCGTGATCCACTGGGGGAGGCACACACCACCTTTCATCAGTGGAAGGCGAGAAAGGATAACGCAGTTTGAATCTACTTGGTACAGCAAAAGGTTTGCGCAGATTGCGCCATTGTTCCTTAACAGCGCGCTGAAAATCATCATTGCAGGGAAAAACCTGCGGCGTCCTGCGTTTTCTCTGCGTCCCATAAGCCGCCAAGGCGGCGGGGGGACACACTTCATCCTGCAAACGCAGCGTTTGCTTTATGGAAGCAATCAACTCATCCATGATTGCAAGCTCTTCAGGCGAGCCAGGGGGAGAATTATCAACCCCCTCAACTTCAGCCTCCACCTCGGACCCCACTAGATCAAGAGAGGAGCGGGACCCCGATAAGGAGGCCCCCGCCATAACAGCCCCATCACCTTCACCCTCAGAATCAGAGGAAAGAGCAACTCTGGGCCTTTTAGTAGATTGAGCAGCCACCAGCATCTGTACCTGAGCAGCAAGGCCAGCCACAATAGTGGCTAAATCCCCCCCTGGGGGGGAAACAGCGGTCCCCTGGCTTTCCACCAAGGCTGTAGGAAATTTGCCCTCCTGAGAATCCATTGCCCCTGTAATGCCAGACAATAAAGGGTTAACTGCCCCTTTTAAGCAAGCGCGGCAAGCGCAGCCCACCGCACCACACTCAAGCACAATAAGACCCCCACAGGGAATATGTAAACTGAACACAGGCAATGGATAGCAAGAACAGAAGGATAAAACCTGAGGAGACCCTCGCCGCTGCTGCTGCCTCGATCGGTGTTCCTGGAAAGAGGAAGTGATGCTGCCAGGGCGCTCTATGTAAGCCTATGGAGGCTACAAGAAAATGGCCGCCATGCATGTAAAACATGCGGCCGGAGCGAGTGTAGGCAAAATGGCGCCGTCTGGCGCCGAAACCGCCGCTCCACAGTGCAGTAAAGCACACATTACAGTCCAGTATCAGAATACATGTCAGATCGCCGCAACGATCGCTGTATATGCCCAAACATGCCAAAAAAACATGCCCCACAGCACACAGCTTCACACACTGACCAGGCTGACACACACAGTGTCACACAGCTCCCCCCCCCCCCCCCTTGCAGCCCACAGCATGCAGCCGAGAGATAGGGAGACAAGCAGTGTGAATAGAGGCAGGTTACACAGTCCCAGACTGACACCCCCCCAGACAGACAGGTCCCCACATAAATACACTTACCTCACATGGCGTGGGGGACCCGCACAGGCGAACAAGCCGCTGCACATGCGGCAGGGAGAGTCGCATTCAAGACGCACAAAATGGGGGTTAAGAAACCGCACAGCGTCCAGTGAGGTAGCCACCTCACCAATCATCCCAGCACCGAACAGGGATGGGTCGTTCACTGTGCCAGGAGCGTTACCTGGCTGAACGCTCGATGGCAGACTGGGAAGCCACTGACCCACGACCTGCGACCAGGGGGATCAGCCCGAGACCCAGTCCGCATGATCCTCTTCATCAGAAGAACTAACCAACGCTGACAAAAATAACAGCTAAGTAAAGGTAGAGAGAAAACTCAAACAAAATATCAAAAAGAAGAAAGAGTCTGGGGCAGAAAAGCCCCAGCACAGAGAGAGCCAGCCACTCCTGACAAGCTAGACATTAAAACTGAGATATGGTTGCAGGAAGTAGGAGGGTATTGACTGAGGGGACCACCCCTTGAGGGTGGGATATGTTAAAAGCTTTAATGTTAACATATTCTGTTGCCTAGCTACTCCTTCGGAGCAAAGTCTAATACCCCATATGTGACGAATATGAAGAGGCGGCGACTGTCGGAGGACGTAAGAGAAAACAATATATAAGTCTGGGGGGTCCTAAGAAAATTTTCTAACAAAAAATAAAAAACAACATTTGCATGTTTAAAGAGGTTGTAAACCTCCTACAAAAAAAAAATAAAATAAAAACCTGAAAGACAAAAAGGCATAATGAGCTAATATATACCTGGTTACATAGTCAGGTTGAAAAAAAAAAAAAAAAGACAAGTCCATCTGGTTCAACCAAAAAAAAAAAAAAACAGTATGCATCGCATACTAGCTCATTACGACATACTTGCCATAGAACAAAGCCCTTCCAGCGGCACCCACACACACCTGAGACAACCGACATGTTCACCCGTCTTCCTTCCAAGTTCCTGTCCTCTGGCTGTCTGATTGGCCGGAGCCACGGTGACATCACTCCAGCACATTCGCACGGGGGCCGCCGTTTAGGGCATGGGTGGCCGTTCCTTCAGAGCGCATGTGCCAATGATGTCACTGGCTGCATGTAAGGTAAATATCTCCTAAACGGTGCATGTTTAGGAGATATTACAGTACCTATACTTTAGTCTCATCATAGGCTTACCTATAGTTTAAGTTACAGAGGGAACTTTACTTCCTCTTTAGGTCGCCATAAAGCCCCTTTTGTTTTTAAAAGCCCCAGACATTAAGGCCCCGTTCACATTGCCGCGATCCGACTTGGGGGGGCGACCTCCGAGGTCGCGGTGCGAGCAGCGCGCCACGACCTCGGAGCGGCCGCCACGGACTTCATAACATTGAAGTCTATGGCGGTCGCCTCAGGGTCGCCCCAAAGAAGCTCCGGACCCTTTTTCTAAGTCGGAGCGACTTGTGTCACTCCTATTAGAACGGGTCCGCAGCTTCCCTATGGAAGGCGACCTACGGCGACCTGTGAGGCGACCAGGTCGCCTCACAGGTCGCCTTAGTGTGAACGGGGACTTATAAAAGCACCTTTGTCTAATAAAAAAAAAAACATCAACCCTTCAGATTTTCCATCCTCTGAAATTTTTTTATTTTTAATCAGAAGAAGCAGATTGTCATAAGGGACAAGTAGATTGGGACACTGATTTTGTCCCTTGGACAAGTAGTTTTTTAAAAACAATTTCCACACCCCTGGCAACACCATTACACATACACTTAGGATTAGAGATAGGCCCAGGCGTGTTCGGGATCTTAGTCCCAACCCACCTGCCTGATCCCACCAGTAGAGAAACACTGCACATGGCTAATCACAGGCATTGAGACATTACCCGGTTTGTGCAGCTGCAGACATGGAAATGTCTCAATGCCTATAATTAGCAGTGTTGGCTTCCTGGTGGGATCAGGCAGGTGGATTGGGAGTAGGATCTTGAATACGCCTGAGCCCATCTCTACTTAGGATACATTTTCCTTGCAGCTGAGAGTTCAAATCCTACCTTGGATATTACCCATGTGAATTCTATAGGTTTCTTTTAAATGCTTACGTTTCCTCCTACAATCTAACATTAGGTAGGAATCCAACCAAACTGCCCCTAGTGTTCATGAACATGGTAGGAACATTGTGGGTTTTTTCAAAGCCAGGAAAGAGAAAATGCCTACTCTGCAAAGCATACAAACACCCATCCACATACATACATATACAGAACATTTTTTAACGAACAGCAGAAAGATTCATGCGAGTATAGAAAGTCTCTGTACTATTAGAACTAAAAGAAATAAAAAAAAAAAAAAAAAAAAACAGTACTCAATCCAGCTAGCCAGAACAGAAAACCTAACTAATGGCGCTTTTCCACTGCATGGAAACGTACCGGTTAGGCACGCTTTTGTGCTTTTCCACTGCTGGTACCGCATGGTATAGGGTCGGAACGGTTCGGTACGGTACGGTATAGGTTTGCTTATCCACTGCATGGAACCGAACGGTACGGTACGGCTCTGAAAAAACAGTACCTACTCGATTGTGGTTCCAACAGGTACCAAACTGGTACCATATCCCACAATCCTTTGCATGCAGTCACTACTAGCCACTGATTGGTCAGAGAATCCCACCCACCCCGTTGTTATCCCACCCACTTAACTTTAGTACTACTTTAGTGGAAAAGCAAACCTATACCGTACCGTACCGAACCGTTCCGACACTATACCATGTGGTACCAGCAGTGGAAAAGCAAACCGGGCCAAGCAGGGCCGAGTAGAGCCGAGCCGGTACGAGCCGATACTTGCAGTGGAAAAGTGCCATAAATTGGTTAAAATATTTATAAAAAGCAACAATAAATTGAGGCAACTCAATCCTCTGTAAAAGGTACAATGTCACAAGATTCCAGACTGACTCAAAGGAGTGACATGTGTCTGCACCTTACAACAAATCTGAAAAAGGCAGCCCCAAGAAATACCTTTGTATAAAAAGTATAGGAAAAAGTACCCATGGAAGAAAGAAGTACCTCCAAGACAAGACTGCTCTGTTTGCCCCTACAAAAAAGGGCACCGGAGGTATCCAGGAAAAGGGGGAGAAGGAGTCTGAAGAAACCGCGTTAGGTCTGCATGCTGACTAGGCTGTTGCAATTACTAAAAGAATCATCTAAACATCAGCCTTCTTCGTTTCTTCATACTTCTTCATTTCTGCCTCAGCTGTGCGTTAGGCAAGGACACTGATTAGCTGCTAAAGAGTATTTTGTTTTAATAGTCACAAATAGCCCAAGCAGCCATTATCATTACTATTTGGAATCTAAAAGCTTAACCTCCAATGCCATGTCTTCTCCTTAACCCCTTCCCATCCACCATCTGTACATGTGCACCATGCTGAAAATAGGTTTATGCAAGCACAGTGTGTCCAACTGCACTACCTGGAGATCGCTCTAGTTTCCTAAAGTAGATGCAGAATGCAACAAGGGGAGTGGAAGATTTGTTTGGTAATCATTCTGGTTACCGATCAAATATTGTGCATAGGTACCCCCTTTTACTACTGTAACTGTTACAGTGATGCAGTAAAAGGATTAAAATAAACCCGCACGTAAATAGCAACTACAGGTTTGTTTCCTTTTGTAGTTGTTGAAAAGCTTCATGAGAAGGTGATCCAGGCAGCTGATCACTTATACCAGCAGTACTAAAGATGAAGCTACCACACCTGCTCTCAGGGCTCACCTTGTTTATTTGTGAGTCCAGACTGAAGCAGGGAGCTTCAAAAACGTCAAGTGGTCCTTATCTCTTCCTGGTGAGACTGAACACAGATGTGTGCAGCTCTGAGCACTTCCGAGTCACAGCTATAAAACTCCTGACAGATGCTGGGTGCTGAAGGAAATCTGGGGCTGATAGATGTCCCCACAACGAGAACTTGTTACTATTACATAAAGGGCCTTTGCAGTCCCCTTACTGATAGTAGCAAATATATGTGTAAAAAAAAAAAAAAGTTCAAAAAACTGAATTTTTGTAAAATCTTACCTGTAAATTTCCTTTCTCTGAGTCCTCCGACAGTCGCCGCCTCCTCCAAGTCATCACTATTGGGTATTGTCCACCTATCCGTAGGAATAGCTAGGCATATAGACTTAGTCAAAAGACAAAAGGCATTAGCATATACACACCCACGGGGGCTGTCCCATCTGGTCAATACCCCCCTGCATCACCACTCCCAACTCAGTTTGGTAGCATAGCAGTAGGTAATAAGAACCCCAAAAGAGGGGCGGGGGCGGCGACTGTCGGAGGACTCAGAGAAAGGAATTTTACAGGTAAGATTTTACAAAAATTCCGTTTTCTCTTACGTCCTCCGACAGTCGCCGCCTCCTCTAAGTCATCACTATTGGGATGTCCCAAAGCAGTATAGACATGAGGGGTGGGAGACGCAACCGTAGAAAAGGCAACACAGTACCCACAGAGAAAGGAATCTTACATGCACCGTAAGAACCAACTGGGCAACAGAAAAAAAACAATGCTCAACAGGAGCAACAGCCCAGGAAAGCAAATGCCAACAGCCAGGGACCCAGAGAAAAAAATGCAAGGGTCCATCATGGCACAGCCGCACTGAGAACTTTGCGGCCAAAAGAAGCATCAGCTGATGCCAGAACGTCTACTTTGTAGAACTTGGAAAAGGTGTGCCCCGACGACCAAGTCACCGCCTTGCACACCTGGGCCACCGAGGCCCGATGCCAACAGGCCCAGGAAGTACTCAAAGACCTGGTAGAGTGCGCCTTAACAGGGAAGGGCGGAACCCGTTCCTTCAAGGCATAGGCCTGCTCAATGGTCTGTCTGATCCACTTGGCAATAGTCGCTGCCGATGCAGCCATGCCCTTCCGAGGTCCCTCAGGAAGGACAAAGAGAGTCCGCCTTCTGAAAGGATTCCATAGACTTCAGGTAAACCCTGATCGCCCTGACAACATCCAAGGAATGCAAAGCAATCTCCTTTGGATGCTTAGGCTTTGTACAAAGCGAAGGCAGGACAATTTCCTCATTAAGGTGGAACTCCGTGATCACCTTGGGAAGAAAGGACGGGGGTGTTCTCAACACCACCTTATCCTTGTGAATTATCAAGTAAGGGGAGCGGCAAGACAACGCCGCCAGCTCCGACACTCTGCGAGCCGAAGTGATCGCCACAAGAAAGGCAACCTTTTTCGACAGCAGAGGCAACGATATCTCCCTGATATTTTCAAAAGGAGCACGCTGCAATGCGGACAGGACCAAGTTCAAGTCCCATGGAGGTAAAGGCTCCTTCCTAGGAGGAGCCAAATGTCGCACACCTTGAATGAATGTGCGCACCAAGGAATGAGACGCCACAGGGCGTTGGAAAAGGACCGCCAGTGCTGATACCTGGCCCTTTATAGTGGCCAGCGCCAGGCGCTGATCCACCCCAGACTGGAGGAAAGCCAAGATTCTCGACACCGAGTAAGAACGAGGGGAAAACCCCCTGGACTCACACCAGGTGAAGTAGGCTTTCCAGGTAATAGATCTTACCAGAGGAAGATTTCCTAGCCTTGATCAGGCTAGGGATAACCTCAGAAGATAGACCCTTGTCCTTCAAGACCTGGGTCTCAACAGCCAGGCCGTTAAAGCCAGCGACTGTAAAGCAGGATGGAAGATCGGACCGAGACCGGAGATCTTCCCGCAGAGGCAGCCGCCACGGAGGCGCCACTGCCAGGTGAACAACGTTGGCGTACCAAGACCGGCGCCACCAGAATCACCATGTGCGGTTCCGAGACCAATCTGCGAAGGAACCGGGATAGTAACTGAATTGGAGGAAAGGCGTACATCAGATGATACTGATGCCAAGGGGCCACCAACGCATCCGAGGCGTCCGCCAAAGGGTCGCGCGTTCTTGCCACAAACCTTTCGGTTTAGCCGGGATGCGAACAGATCCACGTCTGGGGATCCCCACTTCGCACACAGCATCTCCGGGTGTAGGGACCATTCCCCCTGGTCCAGGGTCTGGCGGCTCAGATAGTCTGCCTGCCAATTCTCCACACCCGGAATGTGAACTGTCGAAATCGCCGGGACATGAGTCTCGGCCCAAGACAGAATGTCGGTCACCTCCTGGGCCGCTCGAGCACTCCTGGTGCCCCCCTGGTGGTTGATGTAAGCCACCGCGGTAGCACTGTCCGTCTGTACGCGAACAGGCAGGCCCTGGAGACGGTCGGACCACTGGAAGAGACAGAGTTTTATCGCTCGTAGTTCCAGCACATTTATCGGGAGGGAGGATTCCTCCTCCGACCAAGTGCCCTGGGCAGACAGGGTGCCCAGGACTCCACCCCAGCCCGACAGGCTGGGATCCGTGGTAACCACTGTCCACACCAACGGGCGGAAGGACTTGCCTTCCGCCACCGACGGGGACTGGATCCACCACAGAAGAGCCAATCTGGTCCGGCGACTCAAGGAGACCTCCAGATCCAAGGACTGAGGAAGTCTGTCCCACCTGGCCAGGATCTCCGCCTGGAGGGCCCGTGTGTGGAACTGGGCAAAGGGAATTGCCTCGAAGGCCGACACCATCAAACCCAGGCCCCGCATGCAGGCCCTGAGTGACGAGGACGGATTGTCCCTGAGGGACCGGATTTCGTCCCGCAAAGTTCGGAGCTTGTCCTCCGGCAAGAATACCTTTGCCTGAGCAGAGTCCAGAACCATTCCCAGATAGGGAAGGCGAAGCGACGGAGACAACGCTGATTTTTGAACGTTGATGGTCCACCCAAACTCCTGGAGCGTCTGTACCGTGATGGACAGATCGCGCACAAGGTCCTGACTGGCACGCGATCTCAGAAGCAGATCGTCCAGGTACCCCAGGACCGCAATGCCCTGGGCCCGCAGCAGGCCCAGAACCGGTGCCAACACCTTGGTAAAAACCCTGGGTGCCGAAGCGAGACCGAACGGTAACGCCACAAACTGGTAGTGGTCCTCTGCGATAGCGAACCGAAGGTACCGCTAATGACCCTCGAAAATGGGGATGTGCAGGTACGCATCCTTCAGATCTATCGAAGCCAGGAATTCTCCTGGACTCAAGGAGGCCACAACCGAACGGAGAGACTCCATTCAAAACTTCCGAACACGCACGAAGCGGTTCAGCGCTTTCAGGTCCAGAATAGGACGCACCTTGCCCTCCTTCCTGGGCATAGTGAACAGATTCGAATAAAACCCCCGAAACCTGTCCCGATGAGGCACCGGGACAATCACCCCCTGAGCAAGCATGTCCTGCACCGCTTGATGCAAGTCCTGCAGACGCCCCGGAAGCAAATGGAGATTGGAGGAAAAGAATCTGTCCGCCGGCCTGGAAAGGAATTAGATCTTGTAACCTGATCGAACGATTTTCTGGACCCACCTGTCCGAGATCTGGAGCAGCCAAGGTTGGAGGAAACCGCGCAAACGTCCCCCCACCCCAGAAATGGGTGAGGGCAACCCTTCAGGCAGAGTGGAGTGTCCCGCCGAACCGGCATTGCCGGTCTTCTGCTTACCCGCCCAGGGTTTCTTCTGGTTGCCCTGGGCCTTGAAGGGCTTGCCCTTGGATTGGTTCCGAAAGGCACGAAAGGACCCCTGACTTGATTTAGGCGCAGAACCCCGCTTGCCACGGAAAGACTTGTTCTTCGGGTTCTGGGGTAGCATAGTGCTCTTACCCCCCGTGACGCCTTTCACCAGGGTATCCAACGCCTCGCCAAAAAGGCGAGAGCCAGCATAGGGAAAATCAGCAACAGTTTTCCGCGAGGGCTGGTCGGCCGACCAGCTCTTCAGCCATATCAGTCGCCGGTTAAGTACCGCGACACTCGAGAGGCGAGCCACCAAGAAGGCCTCATTAGGGGCTGCATCACACAGATACATGACTCCTTGATGGATCTGGTCCACCATTTCCAGTCGTGCAGGCGGCACGTCATCGGACACTAGGCTGCTTCTAAGCACCTTAATCCAATCAGCCACCGCCTGAGCCACCATAACGGACGCGAAAACGGGTTTGAGCAACGAACCCGCCACCGTATAGGAATGGCGAGCTAGAGACTCCAACCGCCGGTCCGTGGGATCCCGGAAAACCGGGGTATCCTTCGTAGGAACCAAGGTAGCCTTGTTCAGCACGGCCACAGTGTGATCTACCTGAGGAGGCACACACCATCGTGATTCCGTAGCCGGCGCAAAAGGATAAAGCAATTTGAACCGACTAGGTACCAGGAATGGACGTTTTAACGTGCGCCACATTTCATTAACAGTGTAATGGAATTCCGCTGGGCAGGGAAAAACCTGCGCAGACTTGCGGGTCCTGTGCGTCCCAAATGAGGACACAACGCCCAGAGGACAGGGCTCATCCTCTAAATGTAAGGTTTCCTTAACAGAAACAATCAACTCATCCATGGTCGCCCGTTCTTCGGGTGACCCTGGGGAGGATGTATCGACACCCTCCACCTCAGCCTCCCTCTCAGACCCCGGGGGGGTCTAAGGATGAGCGGGACCCTGAAAAGGGCACGCTCGCAGCTGCAGCAGCATCCATATCCCCATCTGAATCAGAAGAGAGAGACAGCCTTGGCCGTTTTCTCGCAGCCCGTTCAGACATCAGCATTTCCATATTTGCCACTAAAGTCGCAACCACAGCAGCCAGATCAGGTCGCAGCGGGGCCACAGGAGAACTGGGGCCCCCCACTAAAGCTGGAGGAAACTTTCCTGAGAATCCATGGCTCAAGACAATAAAAAAACTACAGTGCAAAAAAGTAGTGTACTGTCCCCTTAAATAGCGCTGCGGAGTGCGCAGCCCACCGCCACTGTCACAGCTGTGAAGACCCCCAAAAGGAGAAAGAAACTGAGCCAGAAGCAGTATACAGAAGAAGACAGAGATAAACTGCAGAGCCCGCAGATCGTTGCTACCTGTGTCTGTGCTGTCTGAGAGGAAAAGGAAATGCTGCTGGAGGGGGCTGGCCATAAGCCAGACCCCAGGGAAAATGGCTGCCCCATAGGGATGCATAGGAGGCTACACCAAGATGGCCGCCGACATGCGGCCGAACCGATCGTCTCACCGCCCACAAAATGGCGGCGGATGGCGCCAAAATGAGCTGTATACTCGCCCCAGAGGGGCTATACACCTGTGCATAGCAAAAAACATGGCGGACCGCGCGATTTCACCCCCGCAGCGGTCGCCGCACAGCACACAAGTCTGTACCCCCAAACATGCACCTAAGGTGACACAGGGACAGGGACCCCTGGCAAATATACCGATCTGCACACAGCGAACCCCGCAGGGATCGCACAGGGAGTCACACAGGCACAGACATGGGGACACACAGCAACACAGACTGCCACCCCAGGCAGAGGCCCCACACAGAAAGTACTTACCTGTACCCGATGGCGTGGGGGAGCCTCTATGCACGGATAAACCTCTGTCCTCATCTGACAGGGAGTGCAGTGAGCCAGGGACATGACGCTGCAGTACCGCAGACAAGTCCTGTGAGGTAGCCACCTCACGGCTGCATCCCTGCAGCGAACAGGGATGGGTCGTTCTTAATGCCAGGGCGAACCATAGCTGAACGCTCGATGGCGGGCTGGGGGGTCCATCTGACCCTCTGTGCCCTGGAGAAGCAGGGCGGCCAGTCCGAATCCCAGCACCGCATGATCCATCTTCATCCGAAGAATAAACTAACACTAAAGCTGACAAAATAAACAGCTAGTAAAGTGAGAGAAAAAAACTGACATTTAAAAGAAAATCAAATAAAAGATTTAGGAAGGCTGAGACTGAAGCCCCAGCACAAGGTAGCCTGACTATTCCTGATGCTAGGCAAACTAAAACTGAGTTGGGAGTGGTGATGCAGGGGGGGTATTGACCAGATGGGACAGCCCCCGTGGGTGTGTATATGCTAATGCCTTTTGTCTTTTGACTAAGTCTATATATGCCTAGCTATTCCTACGGATAGGTGGACAATACCCAATAGTAATGACTTGGAGGAGGCGGCGACTGTCGGAGGAGGTAAGAGAAAACGGAATTTTTGTAAAATCTTACCTGTAAAATTCCTTTCTCTGAGTCCTCCGACAGTCGCCGCCCCCGCCCCTCTTTTGGGGTTTGAATGTATACTCTACTGCTATTCCACTAAAACTGAGATATGGTTGCAGGAAGTAGGAGGGTATTGACTGAGGGGACCACCCCTTGAGGGTGGGATATGTTAAAGCTTTATTGTTAACATATTCTGTTGCCTAGCTACTCCTTCGGAGCAAAGTCTAATACCCCATATGTGACGAATATGAAGAGGCGGCGACTGTCGGAGGAGGTAAGAGAAATTACATTATAAATTCTCTTTATACATAGCCTTACAAAGTCATTAAAACGACTTTGGACTTGTCAGGATCCTTCCTCTTGATCAGGGGTCAGACTCAAAGACCAGTTGCTATATCAATAGCGAGACTACCACCAACCAGCAGGATAGGTACACAGGAAGTCACCTGAGGAGCGGTGTCCATGTACTAACCGGTGTTCACCAGAGCTCCTGATGGTGGAAATGGATTTTGCTATGTGTTAGTACCAGGTCGCAGTCCTTAGGATCTCCCCACTAGGAGATGAGCAAGCCGGGTCCAGAAGCAGATAAGCAGGTAAGGATCGAACAGAAGCACAGTGAGTAAAAGAAGCCAAAGGTCAGTAAAAAGTAGTTGCAGGTTGGGATCAGGCAGAAGCAAAGTCAAGAAACGAGCCAAGAGTAAATAACAAGTGGTAGCAAAATATGGACAGCAGCAGGAAAAATGAGAGCGAGATACTGGCTAAAGAGAGCACAATACTCAGGCAAACAGGAAGTGCAGAGACATGGCTTAAATTAGGAAGTTCCTGGGAGAGGCGCAAAGAGTTCAAGGTTCAGCAGAAGTCAAGACACAAGACAGGGTTGTCTAATGCATCAGACAGGGCACTTTCCAGTATCTCAGGTGGCTCAGCGAGAAGAGTCATCGCCAGACACAGCAGAGGTTCCAGGTTCAAATCTAGGCCCTGACATCAGGTATACCAGGTATGATCCAAGACCTTAACAGGGACACTGGAGTGACTGCATGTTTAGGAAATTAAGGCTTTGAAAGGTCTCCTCCATTTAAAGCATACTGCAAATGAAGTGCATGTGTACACACAAACAATGCACAAGCAAATAACAAAACCAGTCACAGTATGTAGACCGAATGCCACTTAGAGGGGAATTTACTAATGCAGGGTATACACGAAAAAAAGAAGAAATTCGTGCAACTAGCAAGTTGAACAAAGAAAACCTGACAGATCCACACAAAGGATGTGGATGCAGGGATCTCCTCTGCAGCGCTATTGTATTCTGACAGCAGGGATGCAGTAATACCTGTCAAACAGAAACTTCTGGCTTCTGTTGAACTGAAAGGGGTACCAGGCAAATTTCAAAATGTGTATATCCTGCTGAAGACTGGAGCAGCCAGAAACTGGAACAGCTGTGCATGGCAACCAATCAGCTTCTTTCATTTTTGAAGCCTTAGGCCAGGACAGGCGGATCTGAACGGATGCCCCATGCATCTCTATGGGTTATCGGATGTCAGCGGAGACATGTCCGCTGACATCCGATCTGTCAAAACCGGACGGATGGAAACCCTTTATTCCATCCGTCTGGCGGATCGGATGAGAACGGATAGAAGGTCCGTTCTCATCCGGTTCCCCCATAGAGAAGAATGGGGACCTGACAGCTCTGTCTCCGCACACAGCGCAGAGACACATCTGCCATCCGTCTGCTCAGCGGGGGATCAGAGGATCCCCCGCTGAGAAAAAACGGAGTCTGCCGACGGACTACCGTGTGTGAAAGGGGCTTTACTGAACAAGCTAAAGATAGAAGCTGATTGCTTACTATCAACAGCTGCTCCAAATTCTGTCTGCTCCAGTTTTGATAAATTCCTCTTTTAGTCCTAAGATACAGACAGATTGCACACAATCAGAGAGCATTGTTAGGATTATGCTTTATTTAAATATTATATAGTCATGCTTAATTGAATGTTGGTAGTTTTACTTTAACATTTTACTGAAAATCTCTCCCTTTGCAACTTAGACATTTTTGCTGTTGAGGATGTAACTTACCTCCCATTGTTATCAGAGTTATGAGAATATTTTTGTTTGCAGGATATTTTGCTATTCTGAAAAGTTGTTTCTTGAGTTTGCTTTCCTGTTGTATATCCGTTTCCTTTACATAAAGGCATATTTTTCACTTCAATGGCTTCCACTCACCCAACGAATAAAATTCAAAGTGCTAACAATAGTTTACAATGCCATCCACAACTCTGCCCCCAGCTACATCACTAACCTGATCTCAAAATATCAACCAAGCCGCTCTCTTCGGTCCTCCCAAGACCTCCTTGCTCTCTAGCTCCCTTGTCACCTCTTCCCATGCTCGCCTCCAGGATTTCTCCAGAGCTTCCCCCATTCTTTGGAACTCTCTACCCCAATCTGTCAGACTGTCCCCTAATCTGTCCATCTTTAGACGATCCCTGAAAACCCTTCTCTTTAAAGAAGCCTATCCGGCTACTAATACACTGTTCAGCTCATCCCTCACAGCTATTACCTGTTGTATCAATTTACCCTCCCTTTTAGATTGTAAGGTCTAATGAGCAGGGCCCTCTGATTTCTCTTGTTCCAAAATGTATTCTCCCGGAATGTCTGTCTTTATTTTGTTAAGCGCTGCGCAAACTGTTGGCGCTATATAAATCCTGTATAATAATAATTTTAAAGGGTCTCTTGCTGACGATTATGGTATAGGACTTTTTCCTGTTATGCATGATTCTATTTTTATTGTATATGTAGAATAATGACGTATATAGACTGGAAATATATCCTGTTTTGTATACTGTATATAAGAGCCAAATACTGAAATTAAAATTGAGTAACCCATTCACTATGCTCTTGGGTGTGAGCGAGTTACTTCCAGGGCCCTGAAGTCTGGATGTGAAATGGAAAAGGTATGCTGGAAAAAGTTAGTAGAGACTATATAGACAGATAATTTAGAAATGGATAAATCCATTAGGTAGATAGATACAGTTGCAGTTCTGGGATAATCTTTTAGTTATAATAAAGTAATATATAAGGGAATAAGGATATGTACCATTACCTTATATATCAGGTATAGTATTCTTTTAGGCATGGTAAAGGGTTCAATCAAACAATAGAAGGACAATACTACCTATTAAAATTTGGGGTAGGTGTTATCTGATAGTGTGGCAGCTGCATAGTAGGATGGCTATTGCGGCTCTTCACACAAAACAGATGTTCTTCAAGGTAATACATGGGTGTAAGCATATGGCACGTTTCTATGCTTGTCTGCAAGATGGCAGTTACACTTAAGTGAGATAGTTAACTGTGGTGCACATGTTCCCCTTTTATCAAATCCTCATTTCCCTTAACTCTACCTCCCAGAACAAACCCCCCCCCCCCCCACCCCAGCACAAATCCTCCTTTACTCTCCAAATCCCCCTGCCAGCACAAATATCCCGCTCCCTGACCCTTCCTGATATCCTTCCTCCCTGGTTCTTGGTTTGCCTGCGTTGAAGCACTGCACTCCGGGACCCAGCCAGGATCCACAGAAGACCAGGATTTTGTTGAAATACAAGGACAGTCTCGCAAAATTCCGCAAGTTTGGGAGGTATGGAATTGTGGTCCAGTGAAATATCTGTTTGGTTAGCACAGAAGAACAATGTGCTCAGCAACATACATGTGAAGAGGACAAGATGGTTTTCACAAAGATGGCAGAGGTTTGCAAAAACACAAAGAACTTACGCTTTTCAGTTCCACATTGACTTCACGATTTTTTGACTGTACCACCTTGTCATCTCAATCCATCCCACTAATCTTCTGTTCTTATTTTATCTTGGATGGAACAACATATTTGCCAAATAGGATTGTCTTATTGGTGCTCGTTATTGACAGCGGCCAATTTGGTCCCCTGAAAACTCATGTTATATTCTTGGTTGTATACTTTATGACTCATTTTATTTTTGATTTGTTTGAGATGGTTGGCTATCTATAAATATATTGGTATGGAATTGTGGTCCAGTGGAATATCTGTTTGGTTAGCACAGAAGCGCAATGTGCTCTGCAACACACATGTGAAGAGGACAAGAAGGTCTTCCTAAAGATGGCAGAGGTCTGCAAAAACACAAATAACTTTCCATTCAAGGACAGGGCAGAGCACACTTATTTAAAAGAAAAAAAAAAACCCACACTATTGTGAAGTTGAACAAGTATTTCTCTTATCCTCTTTTTTACCGGGGGAATTATTTACATTTTTAGCATGTTAAAATCTTAATTTTTATCTCGAAAACTAAAAAACCCCTAAACAATATTTTAAAATATATAGCAATAAAATTGTGAATTTTTTTTGTGTAGCATGATATTTTAGAGCATTTTTTTTATTCTTAAATCAGATATAAATTTTTTTTCTTGGAAAAAATTCTGTTCATTCTGGTGTTTTGGGGGCAGAAAAAAAACAAAACGATAGAAAAAAGGGGTTGGTGGGTGACGAATCAGGTGGTTGGTCGAAAGTTGGCAGCTGGAACAGGCAAATGAAGAGGCAGCAGCATCAATAGCTTACACTCCTCAGGTACTTTATGATTTCATGACATTTTTGGGTCAACTGTCCACCGTGAATGCCGTTCCCTCCTTTGAGGAGGAAAATTGCTTGACATGTTTTGACAATGTGTATGTTGAATGTTGTTCCTCCGTCTGAGCTTTTTGTCCTTGCATCTAGGCACTGTTGTGATTCGTCAAACTAGAGGTCCCTGAGCACACTGCATTTCACCCCTCCAATCACTATGCCATTGATAAATTGGCTTCAATCTTTGGCAATGATAGCAGCCAATTCTTGTGACGTGACAGAACCGAAGCCCCCTCCGGGGTAGGCGGCCCACACGCCGTGCGAAGGAGCCAAGGCGTAGATGGCGCAGTCCGTGCACGCAGTGCCGTCCACCATGGTGTTGACGTAGTCTATCCAAGACATGGCGATGCGGATGTTCTTTGGGCGGGTGTGAGAGGAGAAGGGAGAGACGCCTCGTGCTCTTTGGAGGGGTGCGCGAGCAGAATCCTCTCCCGCCGGCCCCACCCTTTATAAAGCGTGCCCTGTAGCATGATATTTTAGCAAACATTTATCAGATGCATATTTTCAGGACAAAATATGCTAAAATGAATTTAAGTGCACATATACACAATAGAATACTCATCTTTTGATACGTTAAAAAGATGGGGTTGTGTCAAATGGATAAACATGTCAAGCCCTACAATTGCGCTTGCCCCCAAAATTGCTAAACAAAATTCACTGTACTGTAAGGGATCACTTTTACATGAAAGCTGGGAGTTGGCTGAAAAAAATCAATACCAAGCTTACGGCTGCTGTAGCAGCTGTGAGCTTGTTTTAACCCCTTAGGTAACAAGACATTTGTACCTCGGTAGACAAGGAGTTAGGATAGAATGTTTCAAATTAAAAAGAAAATAAATAAATATTACACTAGCTTTTTGGCTGAAAATACAAAAGTCTATTTGCCAAGTACTCTGCACGACACATCTGCCATGCAGTGTACAATTCCAGCAATCGTAATGAGCTGGGCTCAAATCAATTCCTGTTTAAAGTGGTTATATCATCAGTGACCACCCAATAGTTGAAGAGGAGTGTCACAAGGCACAAACAGCTGCAAAGAATATGGTAGCAGTGGGGGACAGTGGTGACTGCAACTTGGACCTGTTACTGCTTAACCACTTAAGCCCCGGAGGATTTGGCTGCTAAAGGACCAGGGGTTTTTTTGCGATTTTTTACTGCGTGACTTTAACGGACAATTGCGCGGTCGTGCGACGCTGTACCTAAACGAATTTGACGTCCTTTTTTTCCCACAAACAGAGCTTTCTTTTGGTGGTATTTGATCACCTGTGCGATTTTTTGATCACGCGCTATAAACAAAAAAAGAGCGTAAATTTTGCAAAAATAACAATATTTTTCACATTTTTTTATATGAAATTCCCCAAAAAAAAAAGTAAAAATCAAAATTTTTTAACATTTTTCGGCCAATTTGTTTTATGCTACCTATGTTTGGTAAAAAAAATCGCAAAAAGCGTATTTTGATTGGTTTGCGCAAAAGTTATCGCGTTTACTAACAAAGAGAAAGATTTTTGTCATTTTTGGTGTTTTTTTTTTTAACGCGTAATGGCGGCGATCTGCGATTTTTTTTTCGGTACTGCGACATTGCGGCGGACAGATCGGACCCTTGACTGACATTTTTGACACTTTTGGGGTTACCAGTGACATTACTGCAGTAATCAGTGCTATACATATGCACTGTTACTGCAAAAATGACACTGGCAGGGAAGGGGTTAACTTTATTGGGAAGGGAGGGGTTAAGTGTGTCCTAGGGGCGTGCTTTCTACTGTGTAGGGACATTGCTATTGGTGTAAAAGCAAAGATCCACCGTTCTACATAGTAGAACGGTCAGATCTTCACTTTTACACAGGGAGAACTGACAGGCAGCTTGTTTACACAAGCTGCTCTGTCTTTCTCCCTTCACAGGAGCGATCGTAGTGTGGCCGGCGGACATCGAGTCCGCCGGTCACACGCACTGACTTGCCTGTGAACGAGCCGCGGCGGGCGCGCGCCTCGGCGGGCGCGCGCCCGCTCGCTATAGGCTCGCAAGTCAGTGACAGGCGAGTGACGTACCGATACGTCACTCTGCCTGGCCGGGGCTGACCGCCGCAGTATATAGTCGTGCGGCGGTCGGCAACCGGTTAAGGAGGGCACCTTGTTGCTTGCAAATTATTACCAGTCTAGCCCCACATTGTGGACGTTAGCTCAGCTTTAACAGAAGTGTGAAAATTTTGGACTGAGTGGGGAAAGTTTGAGTTTAACCGCTTCCATACAGAGCAGTTAGACCCCCTTCCTGCCCAGACCAATTTTCAGCTTTCAGCACTCTCACACTTTGAATGACAATTGCTCAGTCATGCTACACTGTAACCAAACAAAATTTTTATCATTTTTTTCACACAAATAGAGCTTTCTTTTGGTGGTATTTGATCACAACTGGGGTTTTTTTTTTCGTGATATAAGCAATAAAAGAGCAATAATTTTGCAAAAAAAACACTTTTTTAGTTTCTATTATAAAATTTTGCAAAAAATTAATTTTTCTTCATACATTTGGGCCAAAAATTTATACTGCTACATATCTCTGGTAAAATTAACCCAAATTAGTGTATATTATTTAGTCTGTGTGAAAGTTATTGAGTCTAGAAGCGATGGTACCAATTACTGAAAATTGATCACACCAGATGTACTGACTGCCTATCTCCTTTCTTGAGGCCCTGAAATGTCAGGACAGTACAAATACCGCCCAAATGACCCTTTTTTGTAAAGTAGACAGTCCAAGGTATTTAGTAAGAGGCAAGGTGAGTTTTTTGAAGTTATAATTTTTTCCCACAATTCTTGGGAAAATGAAGAAAACATTTTTTTTTCTTTTTTTTCCCCAAAACGTTGTCAATTTATAAGCTATTTCTAACACATAGCATGTACACAGCAAAAATGACACCCCAAAATTCATTCTGCTACTCCTTCTGAGTATGGTGATACCACATGTGTGAGACTTTTACACAACCTGTCCACAAAAATAGACTCCACGTCCAAGTAGCACCATAAGGCGTTTTAGGAGCATAAATACACATAAAACTTTCTTACTACCTATCACACTTTTCAAGGCCCTAGAGCACAAATACAATGGAAAAGTCCACAAAATGACCCCATTTTGGAAAGCAAACACTCCAACGTATATTCTATGAGGCATTATGGGTCCTTTGAACATATCATTTTTTTCCACAAGTTTTTGGTAAATGTGGGAAAAAAATAAAAACTTTTTTTTTTTTTACACAAACTTGTCAATTTATAGGATATTCCTAACACATAGCATGTACATAGCAAAAATGACACCCCAAAATACATTCTGCCACTCCTCCTGAGTATGGCAATACCACATGTGTGAGACTTTTTCACAGCCTAGCCATAGAGAGGGGCCCAACATCCAAGGAGCATCATCATGCATCCTAGCCACTTGCCTAGGCCTATTTTTGACATTTGGTGTTTACAAGCTAAAATCAGTTGTTTTTGCTAGAAAACTACTTAGAACCCCAAAACATTATATATTTTTTTTTAGCAGAGACCCTAGAGAATAAAATGGAGATTATTGCAATATTTTTTATCACACCGTATTTGCGCAGCGGTCTTCCAAACGCAATTTTTTGGGAAAAAAACGGAAAATTTATATCAAATACTTACCGTAATTTTCCTTTCCTGATGGACTCCATGGCAGCATACGTATCGGGTTTGGCCCCGCCTCCAAACCTACCCATAGGACCTCACTCCCATAAATCTTTGCTCCTGTTCAGCACACGTGTTCTGTAACTATCCTCCACAGAAATCCGGGAGGGAACTCCTGCTGCCATGGAGTCCATCAGGAAAGGAAAATTACGGTAAGTATTTGATATAAATTTTCCGTTTTCCTGACAGACTCCATGGCAGCATACGTATCGGGAAATAACTCGCCGTACACACAGGGTGGGCAGGTGCTGAACAGAAAAGTTTTAATGCATTTTGTCAAACAGACAGGACTTGCAAACCAAAATTCACAGAAGAAAGAGCCGCTGGCTCAACACAGTAATGGGATAAGAAAGTGTTAATAGAGGACCACGATGCTGCTCTGCAAATGACTTCAGGAGCCACATGTCTGGATACTGCCCAGGAGGTAGAGATGCTCCGCGTCGAATGAGCTGTAACTACTGCTGGAGGGGTCAAGCCCTTAGCCCTATAAGCCCACTGGATGGTCTGGATGATCCAAGAGGAAATGGATCTCGTCGAGGCTCTTGAACCTTTGTTTTTTCCATAAAAGGTAACGAAAAGATGTTCTGATTTTCTGAAAGAGGAAGTGGCATTTAAATATCTCTTAATACACTCTCCAACATCCAGCGGATGAACCGAAGATTCTTCCTCTTCCTGTCTAAAGGTTGGTAATACTGTTTCTATGTTTTCATGGAAGACAGAGGTCCTTTTTGGTCTCGCATCCAGCATGGGGATGAGCACCACTCTGTCAGGAAAAAAGGTTAAGAAAGGCTCTTGTGTCCCAAAGGACCCAATTTCCGACACTCTTTTTGCTGAGGTTATAGCCACCAGAAACACTGTTATCAGTGTAAGCTCTCTTATGGTCAAAGAATCAAACATGTCTTGAATTTGACTCGCCAGGAAATCCAGAACTAGTGGCAGATCCCACTTGGGAAACCTGGGTTTTCTCTGAGGTCTGATTCTCACTGCCCCTTGGAAGAACTGACGAATTAGGGCATGAGTGGCCCAGGAGATCCCTGTAAAAGCAGAAATAGCCGAGACCTGGACTCTGAGCGAACTCACTGATAGAGGCAAATCCAGTCCTGATTGGAGAAAGCTCAATACATCCTGGATCTTAATTGAAGATTGAGGATCAGGCCTTGTATTCAGTTGTGCAGAAAATTTTTCCCAGATTCTCTGATACACCCTGTTCGTTGAGCTTCTTCTAGCACTAAGTAGTGTCGAGATTGCCGTTTCTGGACAGCCTAAAGCCTGTAACCTCCTCCTCTCAACATCCAGACCTTGAGATGTAAACGGTCTGGGCATGGATGGAGTACAGACCCCTGGGACAACAGGTCCGGTCTGAAGGGTAGCGGGATTGGATCTTGGACACTGAGTAGCGTCAGAAGGGGAAACCATGGCCTGTTCGGCCAGAAGGGAATCACCGCCACTACCTCCACTGGCTCCGACCTGAGTCTCCGAAGGAACTGCAACACAATCGGAATTGGTGGGAAGGCGTATGC
Organism: Pelophylax lessonae; assembly: GCF_965119305.1. Taxonomy (NCBI): domain Eukaryota; kingdom Metazoa; phylum Chordata; class Amphibia; order Anura; family Ranidae; genus Pelophylax; species Pelophylax lessonae. Next base: position 442,920,696 of record NC_138769.1, read on the forward strand.
CCTGTGGAATCTCCACTGATCCGAGAGTGCATCTATCCCTGATGCTTGTGGATCTCTGAATCTTGAGTAGTACTTCGGCAGTTTGTGATTGCAGGGGGAGGCGAAGAGATCTACCTCTGGAGAAAACCCCAATGTTAGGATCCAGTCGAACGTTTCCTTGTGAAGGGACCACTCGTTGTTGTCCAGATCCACTCTGGACAAGAAGTCTGCTTTGACATTCTGGACTCCTGGAACATAAACCGCTGAAAGATTCGAGAGATTTTTCTGTGCCCAGGACATAATCGGCTCCACTTCCCTCAATAGGGACCAGCTGCGTGTACCCCCTTGTTTCCTGATGTATGCCACTGCTGAGGTGTTGTCCAGGCGCAGCATGACAGGTTGGTCTTTTGTCAGGTGAGCAAATGCTCGAAGAGCTTGGAATGCTGCTCGGAGTTCTAGTATGTTGGATACTATTCCTCGAGTGGAAAACTCCCACCTGCCCTGTGCCACCTCCGACAGACAGTGGGCACCCCAGCCTATGTTGCTGGCGTCCGAGGTAACCACTACCCACGGAGCTGGTTTCAGAGAGTGGCAGTTCAGCAGGTGGTCTCTGCATAGCCACCAAGGAAGACTCGCTCTCATTGAAGGGGTTAGGAAGATGCGTTGATCCAGATGCCACGTATCCCATTGCTGAAGGAATCCCTTCTGAAAGGGTCTCATCCTCCACAGGGCCCACTTCACCATGGGGACTACTGCGACCATAGTCCCGATCACCTTCAGACATTGACGTGCCTGAAGATGAGAGGATGAGAGGGCAAAGCGAATCCTGTCTCGGAGAGTCCCTATCTTTTCCTCTGGAAGAGAGATAGTCGCCTTCTCTGTGTCGAACAGAGCGCCCAAGTAGATCAGGGACTGAGTTGGAATCAGGTGACTCTTCTCCTTGTTGAGTAACCAACCAAACTTCTGGAGAGTGGACACGACCTGCTCCAGATGAACTAATAGTTGGTCTCTGTCTTGGGACAACAGGAGTAGATCGTCCAAATAGTGGTGAAGACGGATACCTTTCAATCTCAGTAGGGCTACCACGGCCAATAAGATTTTTGAAAAGGTCCGTGGAGATGTTGAGAGCCCGAATGGGAGACAGATAAACTGAAGATGTAATCCTCCCACTTCGAACCGGAGAAACCTTTGAAAATCTTCGTCCACAGGGACATGAAAGTAGGCGTCTTTCAAGTCGATGGACACCATCCAATCTGCCGGCTGGACTGACTGCTGTATGGACAACAGGGTCTCCATTTTGAACCTTTCTTTTTTTATGAATTTGTTCAAGAAGGTCAAATCTATTACTGGTCTCCATGATCCGTTCTTCTTTTGGACCAGAAAGAGCGGAGAATATATTCCTTGGCCTCGCTCTGACTCTGGAACGGAGATGACAGCCCCTTGAGCAATGAGAGCTTCGACGTAAGAAAACAAAATCTGACGCCTTTCTTCTAGACATGGTATGGCAGTAGGCAGGAACCTTGAGCCTGGCCTCTCCTTGAAGACCCACTTGTGGCCTGAAGACACCGTCCTGACGGCCCAGGGGTCCTGAATCGAAGCCGCCCAGACATGTCGGAAGGAGCGTAGACGTGCACCCACCCGACATGTCTGAGCGGGCCCACCTTCAAAAGGACTTAGTGGGCTCGCGGTCCCCAGAGGAGACATTCTTTGTCGTCTTCCTGGAAGACTGTCTGGATCTCCAGTTCCGGTTGAACTCCCGACCAGGTCTATAAGAACGAGCTTCCCTGGCCCGGTCAGGCACAAATTTTCTGGTAGGCTGTCCTTTCTTGACGTTGAACTGGCGCCGATCCTGGGGAAGAAACCCAGACTTACCGCCTGTAGCCCGGGTTATGGCCTCGTCCAGTTTATTCCCGAAAAGGGAGGACCCCTCAAAGGGAATACGGCACCAAACTTGCTTTGATGCCGGATCCGCCACCCAAGGGCGGAGCCAAAGAGCTCTCTTAGCTGTGACCGAGGACAGCATAACTCTTGCCAATAGACGGATCAAGTCTATGGAAGCCTCCCCAAGGAACGACGCGCCCAGCCTAAGCTCCTGGTTTGGAGCGCTTCTGGCCACCTCCTCCGAAACCGATCTGACCGATTCGTCTACCACATCAGCCCAAGACTCCATGGCCTTGGATAGAGCAGCCAAAGCCAGGACTGGCTTACAGGCCATACCTGCTGTAAGGTAGATTCTCTTCAAATCAGAGTCCATCCTTCGGTCCAACAGGTCTTTAAATGAGACCGTATCCTCTAAGGGAAGGGTCACGTGCTTGACCAGTCTCATGACTGCTGCGTCAACTAGGGGAAGGGACTCAAGATGTTTCACATCATCCTCTTTGAAGGGGTAAAGTTTAGCCATCTTGGATACTAAGGAATTCTTTCGTTCCACCTTTTTCCACTCCTCCAAGATGATTTCACCCAACTCTCCCAGGAAGGGAAAATTAACACGCTCCTTATTGAGCTGTTTAAAGTACTTCTTCTGCTTGGGAGGGGGAACAGCTGACTCCTCCCAATTTAAGGTCTCTCTGACCGCTTTAACCAGGGAAGGCACCAAGGTATATTCAAAACCCAAGCAGGGATCCTCATCTTCAGAGTCGCTACCTGACAAGAGCATCGACTGATGGCTTGTGTGGGCTGACTCGAAATCTTCCTGTACCTGTAGTGCTACAGGGGAGGGGCTTGGGGAAGCCGTTGCAGTGTCTTGAGAACGACTGACACCCAACTCTGCCAAAGAGTCCTTAACCACTCTCTTGACCAAAGCCTCAATGCGCTGATCGGAAGTATCCCTTTCTCCCGCAGCCTGGGAGAAACATCTATCACAGAAAAGCTTCCTCTCCGGGACACTAGCGCCACAGCCTCTGCAACCTGCTTTGTCAGGTCTCCGTGCGTGGCTGGCTGAAGTAGATGATTTTTGATGATGTGAGCCCGAACGGGACTTTCCTGTAGAGTGCCGGTGGCGAGAGCTTGAGCGTCTTTCACTTCTTTGAGAAGAGTGCCTAGTCTCTGAACGAGGAGGGCTGTGAACAAGAGAAAAAACAGAAAAAACAGACAGGAAGCTAGGAACACTTGAGTTCCTACCCCCACCCCCTATAACCCACAGCCCCACTAAGAAGCCCCAAATACCTGTTAGGGGCGGGCTGACCACCGGAGGGCAAAGTAGCTTCCATTCTGATGCTGACCTACAAGAATGAGCCGGACAGCAATGTCAGAAAACCAGCAAAAGAGGAGGGGGGGGGGAGGGGGGGGGGGCTCCCAAACTGGGGCCAGTACTCACCAAGAACCAGAGGTTAGCAGGCAGAGCGGCAACGAACAGCAGGCGTCCAAAAACCGATCAGATGCGGAGTATGGAACACCCAGTATCAGCAGTGTGTATAAACACAACACTGCTGACAGTTCTGGGGTTTAAATATGGCGCCTGGTGACGTCATCAGCGCTCGCCGCCGACGCCAACTCACTGCGCATGCGCCGCACTCTTACTGCGCACGCGCGAGAACCAAGCCTCGTTCTGGAGGCGCCGCACATGCGCAGTAGCGCACCGCACCGGCGGCCGGTCAGGAAGTGAACCGCTGACCGGCCCCGGACCACTAGCCACCAGGGAAGGCAGGAAAGACCAGGTAAGAGAAAAAACATATAAACAAAGGCAAATATAAGCATATAACATAGCTGCCATGGAGTGTACTCACGAACCGCAGACCACCAGGGATGGATGCACACCGGACTTATCTCTTTCAAGGGTACCGGCCACCCGCAGCAGCTGGGCTTTTTGGCCAAGGCTGCTACATCTTCGCCCCTCCTCCATACCCCGCAGCAGCTGGGGCTTATTGGAGAGCTCCATACCCGACAGGTAGAGCCATCCATCACCCGGAATCCATCTTCAGGTAGGATATCAGGTAATCCTTTGGAGGACAAAAAAAGAACACGTGTGCTGAACAGGAGCAAAGATTTATGGGAGTGAGGTCCTATGGGTAGGTTTGGAGGCGGGGCCAAACCCGATACGTATGCTGCCATGGAGTCTGTCAGGAAATTCACTTTTTTTAATATATAATAAGATATAAAAAATAAGAAACCAGTAAAGTTAGCCCAATTGTTTTCCATAATGTGAAAGATAATGTTACGCCGAGTAAATAGATACCCAACATGTCATGCTTCAAAATTGCGCATGCTCACAGAATGGTGACAAACTTTGGTACTTAAAAATCCCCATAGGCGACATTTTAAAAATTTCTATAGGTTGCTATCTTAGTGTTACAGAGGAGGTCTAGGGCTCAAATTATTGCTCTTGCTCTAACGATCGCGACAATACCTCACATGTGTAGTTTGAACACTGTTTACATATGTGGGCGGGGTTTCCGTATGCGTTCGCTTCTGCGCGCGAGCTCGCGGGGACAGGGCGCTTTAATTTTTTTTTTTTTTTTTACTATTTATTTTATTTATTATTTTTTATTTTTACACTTTTTTTTAAAAAAAAAAAAATTGATCATTTTTATTTCTATTACAAGAAATGTAAACATTACTTGTAATAGAAAAAGGCACGACAGGACCTCTTTTTTGTGAGATCTGGGGTCAAAAAGTCCTCAGATCTCACAAGTACACTAAAAGATAGAAAAAAAAAAAAAAAAATTAAATAAAATGAAAAAAAAAAAAAAAAGGGACCTTTAAACTGGTTGCTAGGCAACTACGTTTGCCGTAGCTCCGGTCCTCCAAGACCATAGAGTCGAGTGAGGGCAAGCTTGCCCTCACTCGACATCCTGTCTGTGAGGATCTGGGACGGATCATTTTCCCCGCTGCCGGCGGGTCCGGTAAGCGGGGAAAAGGACCAGAATGCGGCGGGAGGGGGGGGGGCACCTCTTCCGCCACCCCGGAAGGGTGATCCCGCGGCGAATCCGCCGCTGGGACCACCCTTATCGGAAAGCCAACTGTCCACCGTTTAAAAAAATACCAGGGTTATGGCAGCTATCTGCTGCCATAACACCGGTATTTAGGTTTAAACGGAGGACGTATATAAACCTTTTTGGACTTAGACATGGTGGCTGTATGAAGGGTGACAGGTACTCGGGTACTTTGCTGGGCAGGTGACAGGTACTCTGGTACTGATGAGCAAGTGGCAGGTACTCGAGTACTCAGATAGGCAGGTGACAGGTACTCGGGTACTCTTATGGGCAGGTGACAGGCAGGTGATAGGTACTGATGAGTAGTACTGATACTGATAGGTGATACTGATACTGTACTGATGGGTACTGATTATCAGTACTGATACTAATAGGTGATAGGTACTGATGGGTACTGATGAGTACAGATGAGTAGTGATGGGTACTGATGAGCAGGTGGCAAGTACTCGGGTACTTCAGATGTCAGGTACTCTGATGAGCAGGTGGAAAGTACTCGGGTACTCTGTTGGGTAGGTGACAGGTACTTGGGTACTCTGATGGGTAGGTGACAGGTACTCGGGTACTCCGGTGACGGGTACTCAGAGTATCAGAGTACCTGTCATCAGAGTACCCGAGTACCTGTCATCAGAGTACCCGAGTACCTGTCATCAGAGTACCCGAGTACCCGTCATCAGAGTACCCGAGTACCCGTCATCAGAGTACCCGAGTACCAGTCATCAGAGTACCCGAGTACCAGTCATCAGAGTACCCGAGTACCCGTCATCAGAGTACCCGTCATCAGAGTACCCGTGTACCCGTCTTCAGAGTACCCCAGTACCTGTCACCAGCCCATCAGAGTACCTGTCATCAGCCCATCAGAGTACCCGAGTACCTGTCATCAGAGTACCCGAGTACCCGTCATCAGAGTACCCCAGTACCTGTCATCAGAGTACCCGAGTACCTGTCATCAGAGTACCCGAGTACCTGTCATCAGCCCATCAGAGTATCCGAGTACCTGTCATCAGAGTACCTGATGGGCTGGTGACAGGTACTCGGGTACTTTGATGGGCTAGTGACAGGTGCTTTTTATTTGGGGGGGGGGGGGGCAATCAGTGTGGTTGGGGTGCACTGTACTTGGTAACTAGCTGTTACCACAATTTCCTCCTCACACAGGATCAGTGTGTGAGGAGGAGAACACGGTGACAGCTAGTTACCGTGTTCTCTGATGACATTTGTGACCGGCTGTGAGTACCCGAGTACCTGTCATCAGAGTACCCGAGTACCCGTCATCAGAGTACCCGAGTACCCGTCATCAGAGTACCCGAGTACCCGTCATCAGAGTACCCGAGTACCCGTCATCAGAGTACCCGAGTACCCGTCATCAGAGTACCCGAGTACATGTCATCAGAGTACCCGAGTACATGTCATCAGAGTACCCGAGTACCTGTCATCAGAGTACCCGAGTACCTGTCATCAGAGTACCCAAGTACCTGTCATCAGAGTACCCAAGTACCTGTCATCAGAGTACCCGTCATCAGAGTACCCGAGTACCCGTCATCAGAGTACCCCAGTACCTGTCATCAGAGTACCCGAGTACCTGTCACCAGCCCATCAGAGTACCTGTCATCAGCCCATCAGAGTACCCGAGTACCTGTCATCAGAGTACCCGAGTACCCGTCATCAGAGTACCCGAGTACCTGTCACCAGCCCATCAGAGTACCTGTCATCAGCCCATCAGAGTACCTGTCATCAGCCCATCAGAGTATCCGAGTACCTGTCATCAGAGTACCTGATGGGCTGGTGACAGGTACTCGGGTACTTTGATGGGCTAGTGACAGGTGCTTTTTATTTGGGGGGGGGGGGCAATCAGTGTGGTTGGGGTGCACTGTACTTGGTAACTAGCTGTTACCACAATTTCCTCCTCACACAGGATCAGTGTGTGAAGAGGAGAACACGGTGACAGCTAGTTACCGTGTTCTGACGACATTTGTGACCGGCTGTGATTGGACACAGCCGGTCACGTGGTAAAGAGCCAATTTCATTGGCTCTTTACCTAGATCGGGGATGGGCTCTGTCCGAGGGACGAGCCTCGTCCCCGATCGCCGCGCTGCGCGCCCCCGGGGGCGTGCATTAAGGAAGGAACGAGCGGCTCGCGCTGGAGCCGCTCATGTGATCGGCTGTGATTGACACAGCCGATCACGTGGTAAACAGCCAATTTCATTGGCTGTTTACCTTGATCGGGGTTGGGCTCAGTCCGAGGGACGAGCCTCACTTCCGATCGCCGCGCTGTGCGCCCCCGGGGGCGCGCAGTAGCGGGGAGATCAGGGCGCCGTCATATGACGTCCGCCCGGATCGAGAAAGGATTTGTGCCGACGTCTTTTTACATGACGCGGTACGGAAGGGGTTAAGTTGCAGTATTGTCAGTTTCCTTTGCCGGAACATATTACTTCCAAGAGAAGTTCATACATTACAATGCAAATTGATTCATAAAGAACAGTACTTACAAAAAGTGTTGACTGAATTTCAGAAAAGAATGATCCACTAGACTGCAGTATATCTAGCAGTAGTTCTAGAAAAGGGAAAAAAGAAAAAATGTAAAAAAATTATTTGTGGAAACCTTAATACATAATTGTAATTTTACCTAGTACTTTTCATCCTAAAATATTCTGTTAAACCCAAAGATGTTAACAATTTTACTAAAAAGATGCCCATTTCCAGCAGCCAAAATTATATTAATGGGGGGAAGTGATGTAAAGGGGGCTGTGATGTAGAGGGGGATTGTGATGTGCAGGTGGGGTTGAGAACACTGTTGTGATGTGAAGGATCTGAGGCTAGGTTTAGATGACTGCTACCTGTGTTCTGCATGTAGGTGGTTTTACACGCAGAAACGCAGTAAAAGAAGTCCCTGACCCCCCCCCCCCCTTTTCTTTAATTGCGCTGCACCAAGCTGCCTTGGCTGTCACAAAATGTGCAGCGTTTGCCTGATGCTTAAAGGTGCCATTTGGAATCAAACATGTGATTCGGACCCCTGATGGAAGAATATTTTAGTGACTGGACCTCCGTGAATTTTACAACAATACCCCTGCTACAGACTAACACTATTTAAAATTTTGGTGCCCCTATATTTATTTTTCAAGACATATCTAAAAGCAAATGAATAAAGTGGTGAATTATTTTCACAGACTTTCTTAAACATCATGAACACATTTTCCTGTGCCCCCCCCCCCACTCACTTTGACTAATAAACCAATATAGGGACTCCTCATGGGGTATTGCCTCGCTTAGGGACCCCAAGGGGACACTTCGGCTGTCTCCACTCTTCAGTGACAATTCTGTCAAAATAGGAGGGGAAAGGAAACTCCTTTGCCACTCTGGATGGTTTGCGAGTGCCAAAAGGGAACCTGCGCCTCCGTCGCAGCTGTGTCCTCCAACTTTGTATCTGTGCTTGAGACTTAGTCAGTGCGTCCCCCAAAGCCTTTTCGTGCACGGTTGCAGAAGCAGAGTAATCATTTTCACTATCTGAGGATTCAGGGCACGAGGTCACAGACCCAGCAGGATGACTCCCGTCCATGGCAGCCGAAACAGATTCAGGATCTGAGGTGAAAGATGAGGCAGTAGAAGGCGAGGGGGGGAGGGGCGCTTTATGCCAGCCCTTCGCCCAAAAGCCACCCAAAAGATCCAGGATCGCTGTCAGTGCATCAATCGATTGATGGGACCCGGAGAGCCCCGCAGCTTCAGAGAGGGGATTAGGTGGGGAGATGTGCTCCAAAGACTCCATGAGTCACCAGGGGGACCCCACAAAAAAGTGTAAAACACTGCTAAGGGACAACTCCCACCGCTCTAGCAGCACCACCCAGTTACTAGTCACAGAGTACCAATCGATCTACAGCAGAGAGGGAGAGGACCCCACCAGACTCCACACCCTGCAGAAACCAGGCACCGCAAAATGTCTGCCGTGCAATGAGCACACAGGCTACAAGAAAATGGTGGCCACGTGCGGCACAACGAGGCTCTCAGGGACCACGGAGGGATCCTGGGCCTCAAGGAGAGGCCCTGGCAGGAGCCCCCACCAGGTACAACCCCCATTGCACAGCCGATCGGCTGATCGCCAGTGGTGCACACCCCCATCGCCAGCATAGCGCTCTGCCCCCGTCCCAGGAGGTGGACCAGACCACCCACACAGCCCCAGCATAAGTGGAGGGGGTGGTAGGATGGGCCTACATCCACCCCAAAACGCTCCGGGGGAGAGGAGGGGCAGCTACTCGCATACCAGGAACCAGGTGGGCACTGCTCCAGACAGAACCTCCTCGCCATCGAAATGGGGGGGCTGATGGCCATTGGCCAGTAGGAACGCTGCGACTCGAGCCGAGACCCGGTTGTATGCAACCTCGCGAGGCGTTTGACTCGCAGGCCAGCCCCCGTCCAGTGGGGCTATGTCGCAGCCGACCTAACGTGGAGCTGATGTCAGCGCGCGCTCGCTGGTCAAACTGGAAAGACCATCGGATCTAGATTATCCAGCCCGTCGCCCAGTCCGGCAGTTGATTGTAGATCTCACAGGAAAGGACAAGGAGAAAAAAAAAAAATCTAAAAAAGTAAATTGCCAGGCCCAGAAATCTCAGCAAGGAACTAGGTCCTTACTCCTGACGAGGCAGAAAAAAAAACCAAAGTACCTACAGCAGAGAAAGGGAGTATAATACCCCCTGGGACTGCCCATAGGCATAGCCAGATTTTTTTTCTGCCTAGTGTTCAACTCCTATAGGGGGCAGTACAGCCCAATGGTTAAGAAGATCAGGATCTGTTTCAATGAGCGAAAGAGAAATAACCAAATTCAAATAGAATCAATTTAAATTTGAATAGAATAGAAAAGGATATGAAGATGGTTGTATTCTATTCTTTTCTACTCTTTTCCATTTTATTCAAATTTGAATTGATTCTATTTAAATTTTGGGAAATGGTTATATTTTTTGTATACTATTCTATTATTTTTTTCACTCTATTCCTTTGTATTCTATTTTTGTCTATTCAAATTTCAGAAGATGGTTATATTCGGTTTTATTCTATTATTTTTCTATTTTATTCTATTCTGTTTTACATGATCATATTTTACTTATAGCTGCCCAGAAGCTGTTTAGCAGGGAATGACGCGCCTGCACTGGAACTGACGAGCGGGGCCGATGCAGGCGCATTGATTCCTGGGAGCGATGACGTTCAGCTCCCAGGAATCAATGCAAGGAGGAAGTGACGGCGCGGGCCATGGCCACAGAGGGGGGAAGTGGAAGAAAGGAGAGTATATTTTCTTCAATAACAAGGTAAGTAAACAAAAAAAAATTATCCATTTGTTTTTCAGGTGACCTAGAGCAAGCAGATGGCCCAAAATCGATTTTGTTGTTTTTGAGGCCGGAACTCCGCTTTAAAACTAATTTAACTAAATGAAACCAAACTAAACATTTTTTGTTCTACATGTCTAGGTTTTTAAAATTTAAAAGCCAGAATGTAAATATTTTCATAAGCCATTTACACTGCACAAAGGCTAGGAGGAATCCCTTTATTCAGGGTTACTCTACAGAATTACTTATAGCTTACTCAGTGGAAAACAAGATGGAGCAGTAGTGTAATTATGCTAATATACAACATTAAACCCCAATTACTGGCTCTTCCTCTCCCTGATTTAGAGTGTAAAATCAATAGCAGCAGCTATATTACCAGCCCTCACTTACACTGCTGCTGGGACTTCCAGTGCTTGGACTAGACCTGCAAACATTTAGGAACGTATATCGCATACATCACAAGGAATTTAGAATGGCTTCTTTATCAAATCATGCCAGGGTTAGTAATTTCTAATGTCTCTAGATTTTTTTTTTTTTACAAAATCATTAGTAGAACTATAGGCAAAACTTATTTTTCCCCATTTTGGATAGAGTAAGGGAAGATTAAAAACACCTGTAACTAATTATTTTTACCATCTGTGTCCCATTGCACTTACTGTCCCATAGCCAAACAGGAAGTGAGAGGAAATCCCTGCAAATAAAGGGAATTTCATGGGGTCCCCCAGGTCACCAGAACTAGTGTCTCCTTTGGAAGATTTCCCCTCCATTACATTTCTGGGGACAACTCAAAATGTGGGATTCAATGATAATGGTAAACAGGACATATAGAGAGGGTGAATCTCTCTAACAGGGGCTCAGACAGCAATGAAAACCTGACAGGAGTTCTAATCTATCTCCACTCTGTTCAAAATTAAAATATATATATATATTTTTGTAAGATCTTACAGTAAAATCAGTTTCTCTGAAGTCCATTGACAGACGCAGCCTCCATCTTTATTAGCCATTGGGTTATGCTGCCCCCTGCATGAGTAGTTCTAGGCAGGAAAAAAGTTTAATCTCTATGCCCATGGGGCTTTCCCACAGGCATAACCCACACACCCTCTGCTCCAGCAAACCAGATTAGTTGTAAGCAGTGAAGAGAGAAAAAAACATCCCCATATCAGAGGGGCGGGTGCTGCGTCTGTCAATGGACTTGAGAGAAACAGATTTTACAGTAAGATCTTACAAAAATCTTGTTTTCTCTATAGTGCATTGACAGACGCAGCCTCCATCTTTATTAGCCATTGGGACGTCCCAAAGCAGTGTAGACATTAGTTATATAAATGATATGGGGCGAGTCACGCGCTGTCTGGGGGGAATGTACAATCTAAACAAACTTTTCCCAAATGCTGCATGTACCAGTACTGAAAACCATGCAGTAAAAGGCTGATATATAGGGGTGGGGGGGTACTGCGCTTCTGCAAATTGTGCATAAGATCACTCAGTTCATTTGGTCACCAGGGACGTTTTTAATGAACTGAGTGATCTTATGCACAATTTGTTTAAAGCACTGAGCACTTTACCTGTCGATTTATTTACATTTTAAGATTAGAGTATTGCATTATTTATTTAAATTATGAACTACACCGATTCACTTTACAGTGAATGTTTTTTAATGAAGATTTGATTACTTATTTTTTTTATCTATATATGGATTGTTTACACTGAATATACCCTACTACCTTATATATTAACCCCCTCCCATCCGCGCTACAGCCTATATACGGCTGCAGCGCGGACTCGAATTTTCGGGAGGCCGTTTTTAAACGGCCTCCAGTGACACGCCCCCCCCCGCGCGCTCCAGCGAGCGCGCAGCGGGGAGAATCTGTGTCGGCCGTGTCCCTTGGACACGGCTGATCACAGATCGTGGTGAATGGCCAATCACAGCGGCCATTCACCACGTGATCAAGCCGTCCAATGAGAGATGATCTCATATGTAAACATATGAGATCATCTCTCATCGCCGGCGCTCCTTCCTCACACAGACACTGCAGTGTGAGGAAGGAGGGGGAGCCGACAGCCGCTGGGGACACAGACAAATGTAATCAGGGCACTGATCACCAGTGCCCTGATTACTGAAGGTTAAAAAAAACACACACATTGCCCCCCCATCAGTGCCCACAGTGCCCGCCATCAGTGCCCCCATCAATGCCCACAATCAGTGCCCATAGTGCTGCCAGTCAGTGCCCATCAGTGCCTGCTCATCTAGGCACTGATGAGCACTGACTGGCAGCACTATGGGCACTGAGTGTGGGCACTGATGGTGCTGCCCATCAGTGCCGCCCATTAGTGCTCATCAGTGCCACCCGTCAGTGTCCATCAGTGCCATCCGCCAGTGCCCATCAGTGCCGCCCCTCAGTGCCGCCTCAGTGCCCAGCAGTGCCACCTCTCAGTGCCCAGCAGTGCCACCTCTCAGTGCCCAGCAGTGCCACCTCTCAGTGCCCAGCAGTGCCACCTCTCAGTGCCCAGCAGTGCCACCTCAGTGCCCAGCAGTGCCACCTCAGTGCCCAGCAGTGCCACCTCAGTGCCCAGCAGTGCCACCTCTCAGTGCCGCCTATCAATGCTCATCAGTGCGGCATATTAGTACCACCTCATCAGTGCCCATAAGTGCCACCTCATCAGTGCCCATAAGTGCCACCTCATCAGCGCACATCAGTGAGGGAGAAAAATTTATTTTCAAAATTTACTCGCAGAAAATAAGAAAAACTTTTTTTTTTTCAAAATTTTCTGTCTTTTTTCTTTTTTTTTGTAAAAAATAAAAAAACCAGAGATGATTAAATACCACCAAAAGAAAGCTCTGTTTGTGTGAAAAAAAATGATAAAAATTTCATATGGGTACAGTGTAGCATGACCGCGCAATTGTCATTCAAAGTGTGTGAGCGCTGAAAGCTGAAAATTGGCCTGGATGGGAAGGGGGTTTAAGTGCACAGTAGGCAAGTGGTTAATATTATTTATTTTCCCCACTTTGTGAGGGATCTTTTTCTATACCAATGCACATTCTTTTATCACACATTTGAGTTCTATTTATTTATTGATCGACTTATCTTAACATTTCCCAGAAGCGCAGTACCCCCCACCCCTATATATCAGTGTAGACATTAGGAAGAACACAACCAGATAGTAACGTAAACGCCAAACGCTAAACTTAGCCAACTGGGTAACATGAAGCTCAACCAAAACAGGAGCTCACCCAGGCAAAAAACCCGCAAGAGAAACAAAAACATTCTCTTACGAAACAGCAGCCTGCAAAGCCTTGCGACCAAAAGAGGCATCCGAAGATGCCAACAAATCCACCTTGTAGAATTTTGTAAAAGTGTGCACAGACGACCAAGTCGCTGCCTTATAAACTTGTACAACAAAGGCCTGATGGCGAAAAGCCCAAGAGGCACTCATCGCTCTAGTAGAATGCACCTTCACAGGGAAAGGAGGAACCTGACCCTTGAGTGAATAAGTCTGAACAACCACCTTCCTGATCCATCTTGATATAGTCGCAACAGACACAGCAAAACCTTTACGAGGTCCGTCCGTTAGGACAAAGAGTCCCATTTTCCTAAAAGACTCAGTAACCGTCAGATAAACCTTCATCACCCGAACCACATCCAAACAGTGCAAGGCAAATTCCTTGGGATGCACATCGTGTCGTGCAGGTATAAATGCAACCCTAAGCAGAACTAAACCTGTGTTAATGTCTACTTGAAAAACAGGAGGGAATTTCGGAAAGGCAAGGTGCTACAAAGTGTAAAAGGCTATTTGCCAACTGTAAAAACCAGTTCCTGTTATGCTTCGTTTCTGGGTCACGTGAACTAAAGTGGAAGTGAACTGAGGAATTGACATCTACGCAGTGTTGCGCCTAAACAGAACAGCGATCTTGCACTTGCTTTCCCAAGTGCCCCGCTCTAAAGATGCAGCGTAAGCACTCCCACATACAGCTCACCCACAGAAATGCTTTCAGGGGCTTAGAGGTTTCAAATTTCTTGAAGGCTAGCCAGGGAGCACACCGCTCAAAATCGGACCATCAGCATGCAAGGGCCTGTCTGATTGCATACAAATTGAAAGTGTTTAGGTTTGACCTTATACTATATGGTATTGGTAAAAAAGGTAAATTGAAGAAAAATGTATAATGTATGGCCAGCCTTACAGATGCAGTTGAAAGTTACTTGGTTCCAGCATCCACAGCGTGCAGAGATTGTACATTGCGCTAGGCATGTGAGACAACGTGGAAAATTAGAAGAAAAATGCTTGTAGGTAGATTGTGGCAGAGGAGACATACAGATAGTCTCTTCTGCCACAACTCTGCTAGCAATTATAAAAAAATAAATAGGAATTTTGACGTAATTGTGAATTTGTTTTGGAGTATAGTACAGGACACAGCAAAAACCATGGGTTAGATGCTGCTCCCTTTAGAGAAAAAGACACTAGATACTGGGAAAAGCTTTGAGGAGACCGTCCCCCAATACATCCATATAACTCTACCCACTCAATGAGGCTCCAGTCTGTTAGCAATCAGTCAGGAGATCAAATAGGAAAGAGGGGGATGGACCTGACCTGCACTGTGATTCACGATATGGAATTTACAGGTGTGCCAAAATGTCTTTTATCCTATTTGTACAGTACGGAGCACAGGAATTGATTCTTAGACCATGGATATCCCCAAGCAATGAGTCAACGGGTGGGCAAAACAAACAGCGGCAAAAAGACCACAGGGGAAAAAAAAAAAAAACAAGAAAGGTCAACAGACCAGAAGAAACATTAGAAAGCAGAAGCACCTTGCAGCTGAAGAAAGCATCAACAGAGGGTCGGGTTGGCCCCACCCCCTCTCTCCCCTTATTGGCTAGCTGACTTTGATTGACAGCAGTGGCAGCCAATGGTGCCGCTGCTGTACCTCAGGAAACCAAGAGGGAAAATGTCGGACAGCTGAGACACTTGTGGACATCGCTGGATAGAGAGGGACCTCAGGTGTAAGGGGGGCTGAGGGAGGCTGCTGCACACAGAAGATATAGAATGCATTTAGGCCCCTTTCACACATACGGTCCGTTCAGTTCAGTCACGTCAAAATGTATCAGTTTTTTGTCCGTTGTTATCCGTTTTCATCCGTTGTCATTTGTTGTCATCCGTTTTTCGTCCGATCCATTTTTTTGACGGATGAAAAATAGGGAATTCATACGTTCAAAAAAAAAATGGACATTGAAGGAAGCGGATGAAAACAGATGTTAACTGATGATCATCCGTTGTCATCCGTTTTTACATAGAGATACATTGATGTTGGTTTTTCATCTGTCAACGGATGGATGAAAAACGGACAAACGGACAGCATGTGTGAAAGGGGCCTAAGATAAAAAACCTTCTGCATTTACAACTCCTTTAAGTTCAGCTACAGCAGTGTGAAATTTGCAAAAAAAATTTAAAAAATGCAGTTCAAAATCAACAACTGCAGCTTTTACACATCTATATTCAGTTACATCTGATTAACTGGATCATTTACACACTGTATTTATAGATGCATTTAACGAAGGCAGAAATGCAAATTGACAAATTCAACAGCAAGATTTAAACTTCTAATTATATACCAAGCAAAGAATCGACAAGTTTAACCAGCCTCCATGCTAACTGCTGTCACAAAATATAACAGACAGAACCTCCTCATAGGTTCTAACACATTAACCACTTAAGCCCCAGCCCTATTTCGGACACTTTTTGTTTACAAGTTAAAAGCAGTATTTAACGGTTACCAGTTTAGAGGTAGAGTGTAGCTCTTTTTTTTAAATTATTGCGCACGCTCTGGCGATCGCAGCGATACCTCACATGTGGGGTTTGAACAGCGATTTCATTCGCGGCTCGACTTGCGTATACGTTTTTTTTTTGTGCGCGAGCTAACGGTGACGGCGAAATTTTTTTTTTTTTTTTTCCTATTTATTTTTTTTTAAACTTTATTACAGATTTAAAAAAAAAAAAAAAAAATCTGATCACTTTTATTGCTGTCACAAGCAATGTAAACATCCCTTGTGACAGCAATATGTGTGACAGGTACACTTTATGGAGGGATCGAGGGTCTAAAAGACCCTAGACCCCTCCACTACACTTCCCTGTATGCAAAACGCCGAAAACGGCATTTTTGCATACAGCCGTTTTTTAAATTTGCCGCCTTTTGCAGCACAGTAACCCGGAAGTGACGTCATGGACGCCGCCTCCGGGTTACGTCATGGGAGCCCCGATCGATGCCGTTTCCGCCATTCATCGGGACTCCATCCAGCCGGCGGACGTGCCGGCTGGGTGCTCGGGGCTCCCGGTGGGACGGGAGCCCCGGGCAAAGCCACGGAAGGCGGCGGGAGGGGGGTGGACGTCCCCTCCTGCCCCCCCCGGGTAACGATCGAGCGGCTCCCGAGCCGCATCGGTCGTTACCGACAGAAAGCCGACCGTCGGCTTCAAACCACGGTACCAGGATGATGCCTCTAACTAGAGGCATCATTCCGGTATAAACCCGCAAAGTGTACCGACGTATCGGTACGTTGATATGCGGTAAGTGGTTAACAGAAAATGTTCCATTATCCGTTCATTGTAAATGGCACCCAAACATGTACAGAAGAGGACAATATACCAATGACACCAGCACACAATGCATGTGTTGCAGTCAACTGTAAAGTGAATAGGTGAAGTGATGTAGTGCTGCCAAAACAATAAATGTTGAAGTGTAAAGTGCAACGATGCACAGTGTGCAACAACAAAATTATTACTGAATAAATCATAAACAGTGCAATGCATACTAGCTCATTATGTGTTTTTCTTTCAGGTGTTAGTTTTTTTAAAAAAAAGAATTCGGAGGTTTACAACCTCTAAGTCTGAAGAAAGTGCTTCCAATCCCATGGTGCTAGTGACCTTCCTTGCCAATTAGTGACTCACTCCAGCAGTGATAACACCAGCCCTGACGAAGTTACGTGACCATGCAGTGTGTAAGCGGCTACAGTACGGACCAGAAGGGACGTAGAAGGAAGTCTAGTACACTGTGTATTGTGCGTGTTTATGCTGTTTTTTTTTTATGTTTCTAATATGCGAGTCCAATTGATCATATTACACTTACGCTTTTTCGCTGTGCGTTCTTTACTAAGAGCTATGCAGTAAGGCCACATGAATATTTAAAGGAACCACATCCCAATATCCGTGGAGATACTCTATTAAGGAAGACCCCTGTGGACAGAGGTGGGAGTGTCCAATAGACTGGAAGACGTGTTCCTGGAGGATTGGATTGATACACAAGGTGTGTCTAAACAATTTTGTGAATGGTATCAGAAAACAAAACAAAACAGAAGATACAAATTAACTTTATTGACCTTCAAAATAAATTGCCATCCTTCACAACACACTTTTGGCAACGTTCATATAGCTTCTGGAAATGATCAGGAAAGGCCTCTTCAGGAATCAATTGCAGAACCGCTGTCAAACATTCTTGGATTGCCACCACGTCCACAAAATGTGCACTTTTCCTCTGCTTCGTAATATGTTTAAAATTCTGGTGGGGAAACAGAAAGAAGTCAGCAGGCGCCAGATTAGGTATGCCGCGCTGAGCTAAGAATTGGTGCACCTGGATCACACAGTGTGCAGGCTTGTTATCAGATGGATCCTGGTCACACATAGTAATGAAATCTTCAGATGTTTCCATCCATTTTGCTTTCTGTTCCTATGGTAGCTTGTGCGGCACAAACCAGGAACAGATCTTCCGCTTGCCCAAATCTTCATGGACAATGGTATATACAGTGTCCTTGTTAATGGCCCATTTCTCCGCCATCAATCGCATCGAGTCAATTGCGATCTGGGGTTCTGCTTGTCAACGGCCAACCCAAACGTGGCTCATGCTCATTTTCTTCCGGTCATAAAAGCGTTTGAACCAGTCCTAAACACATTTTCTCCTCACAGCTTACATCCCGTACACCTGCACCAACATTTCATGCGTCTCAGTCTTCCCCAAATTGTACCAGAACTTGATGTCCACTCGTTGCTCCATTGCACTGTAACCCTACCTCTCACACTGACTAAGTTTGACTGCCCGCAGTGGGTTTATCCTGTATACTCCATTCTAGGCGACGCTGCTCAATGTGTCTCTGGATAGCCATGTGCGCGCACCTGGCCCATGTTGCCGGTGAGCTATCGGACCATTCACCAAACTTTTTAGACACGTCTAGTATGCCTTTATTCCACAAAGTGGAGGTGAGAGGTGAGAGTTCTGAGAGACTGGAGGGAGTATGAGGTGTTGTTATATTGAGATCACTATCTGCTACAGTGGAGTGAGTCACTCATTGGCAAGGAAGGTCACTAGCACCATAGGATTGGAAGCAAAATTGTTGAAATTTGTTGGTCATTTTATTGTACACTTATTGTAGATTGCACTGTGTATGGTTTAAGCAGGATATTTTGTTTTTGCACATTGTGTATCACTGCACATTTCGTATTTTATTGTTTTGGCAGCGCTACGCTACATACAGTGGGTACGGAAAGTATTCAGACCCCCTTAAATTTTTCACTCTTTGTTATATTGCAGCCATTTGCTAAAATCATTTAGGTTCATTCTTCTTCCTCATGAATGTACACATAGCACCCCATACTGACAGAAAAACACAGAATTGTTGACATTGTTGCAGATTTATTAAAAAAGAAAAACTGAAATATCACATGGTCCTAAGTATTCAGACCCTTTGCTGTGACACTCCTATATTTAACTCAGGTGCTTTCCATTTCTTCTGATCATCCTTGCGATGGTTCTACACCTTCATTTGAGTCCAGCTGTGTTTGATTATACTGATTGGACTTGATTAGGAAAGCCACACACCTGTCTATATAAGACCTTCCAGATCACAATGCATGTCAGAGCAAATGAGAATCATGAGGTCAAAAGGAACTGCCTGAAGAGCTCAGAGACAGAATTGTGGCAAGGCACAGATCTGGCCAAGGTTACAAAAAGATTTCTGCTGCACTTAAGGTTCCTAAGAGCACAGTGGCCTCCATAATCCTCAAATGGAAGACGTTTGGGACGACCAGAACCCTTCCTAGAGCTGGCCGTCCGGCCAAACTGAGCTATCGGGGGAGAAGAGCCTTGGTGAGAGAGGTAAAGAAGAACCCAAAGATCACTGTGGCTGAGCTCCAGAGATGCAGTCAGGAGATGGGAGAAAGTTGTGGAAAGTCAACCATCACTGCAGCCCTCCACCAGTCGGGGCTTTATGGCAGAGTGGCCCGACAGAAGCCTCTCCTCAGTGTAAGACACATGAAAGCCTGCATGGAGTTTGCTAAAAAAAAAAACACCTGAAGGACTCCAAGATGGTGAGAAATAAGATTCTCTGGTCTGATGAGACCAAAATAGAACTTTTTGGCCTTAATTCTAAGCGGTATGTGTGGAGAAAACCAGGCACTGCTCATCACCTGTCCAATACAGTCCCAACAGTGAAGCATGGTGGTGGCAGCATCATGCTGTGGGGGTGTTTTTCAGCTGCAGGGACAAGACGACTGGTTGCAATCGAGGGAAAGATGAATGCGGCCAAGTACAGGGATATCCTGGACAAAAACCTTCTCCAGAGTGCTCTGGACCTCAGACTGGGCCGAAGGTTTACCTTCCAACAAGACAATGACCCTAAGCACACAGCTAAAATAACGAAGGAGTGGCTTCACAACAACTCCGTGACTGTTCTTGAATGGCCCAGCCAGAGCCCTGACTTAAACCCAATTGAGCATCTCTGGAGAGACCTAAAAATGGCTGTCCACCAACGTTTACCATCCAACCTGACAGAACTGGAGAGGATCTGCAAGGAGGAATGGCAGAGGATCCCCAAATCCAGGTGTGAAAGACTTGTTGCATCTTTCCCAAAAAGACTCCTGGCTGTATTAGATCAAAAGGGGGCTTCTACTAAATACTGAGCAAAGGGTCTGAATACTTAGGACCATGTGATATTTCAGTTTTTCTTTTTTAATAAATCTGCAACAATGTCAACAATTCTGTGTTTTTCTGTCAGTATGGGGTGCTATGTGTACATTCATGAGGAAGAAGAATGAACTTAAATGATTTTAGCAAATGGCTGCAATATAACAAAGAGTGAAAAATTTAAGGGGGTCTGAATACTTTCCGTACCCACTGTATCTATTCCAGGGCTTGACAAATTTGCTTGGAATCTAGGAGCCAGGTAAAAAAAAGTTAGGAGCTAGTTTTTTTTTTGCGCATGCGAATGGGCAGCTTCTGTCGGACCACCTGCCATACACACATGCGAATGGGCAGCTTCTGTCGGACCACCTGCCATACACACGGGCCGAATGTCGGCTAGTTTTTATTGAACTGGCTGATGTTGCCCGGCATGCGGCCGGTGTGTACTTGGCTTAATGGTGTGATGGGCACCTAGCTTACTAGGGAAGGACAGTGATCCAGTAACTCAAGCCACTTTAGGACCATACAGGCAACTCCGCTACGCGGAATCCACTTGCTGAGCGGGGATTTCTCCGCTAATCCCAGCTGAACAGGCGGATGAGCTCTGCTATGCAGAGCGAACACCAACACAGTCCCGCTGTCCTCTATGGGGCAATCAGATGCAAATGGACTGCCTGTCCACTTCCATTGGATGCCATCTGATTCAATCCGTCGGAGGGATGGAAAGTAGGACCACCATCCGTCTGCATTTGGCGGACAGGATCAGATGGCGGCGGTTGTCAGCAGACATCCGCCACTCTACAGAGGAGACTGGAGGGTCCGATTAGGTTTACCTGAAAAACTGACAGGCGGCCCTGCTCTGACAGCCCGTGTAAAAGGGGCCTTTGGCTGTGTTGCATGACAGGGAGAGAATAAAAAAATAAAAAATTTTCATGAAAAAAAAATAAATAAAAACCGGTTTCCATCTTTCTGAGGTTGTAAATGGAACTGAGGTCGTTCCAACCAGCTGCCCCACACTCCCTGTCCACTCACTGGTAAGGACAGGGGGCCAGATCAAGCCCGCAACACCTTTAACCTCTTCCCAAAGGGTCCGCAGCGCCAAAGGGGGGGTGCCCTACACAAAATGGCGGCATTCTGTCATCAAAAAAAGGTGACCACCACCACAGCACCCCCCTTCAGGGAAGGCGCCATGCACAGATCCCATCCAAGGCAGGAGGCTACAGGACACTCACCGGGGGCACCCACCCCAGAGGTGCCCACTCGGTCGCAAGGCCAAGTAGGCCGCAAGGCACTGCCAAATTTCTGAGGACGCCCCGCCACCTGGGCACGAAGCCCACCGGAGCTGACCACCAAGGAACAATGGGGGAGAGGGTGGATGCCCAAAACTGAGGGTGGTGGCTCCAGCCACCCTCACTGGGGCCTCTCCACACAGCGTTCGGCCGCAAAGCCGCAGCCTAATTTTTTGGCCGATGCCGGCCACATGCAGCGTGGACCCGCAGATATGAATCCATCGGCTTGGTAAAGCTTTTTCCTGCCTAGTGTCCTACTCCTGTAGGGGGCAGCATAACCCAATGGTCAAGAAGATTCTGGATCTGTGTCCAATAATGAACGAAAGAGAAAAGTAATTTTTTTCCAGCAAGTAATGGGCCCTTTAAGGGTGTTGGGAGGAAGCAACGTATGTCGCCGCTCCGGTCTTCCAAGGCCATAGAGTGGAGTGAGGGCCATCTTGCCCTCACTCGACTTCCTGCACAGCACCTGAGAGGACCGGATAAATTTCCCTTCTACCTACGGCTCAGGTAAGCGGTGAAAAACGCCTGGGAAGTGGGGGGGGGGGGGGACCTCTCCTGCCGCCCATAAAAGTGATTCTGCGGCGAATCCGCCACTGGGACCACTTTTATGTGAAAGAGGACCGCCCGCCCTGTAAGAAAATACCAGGGCTATAGCAGCTATCTGTTGCTATAATAACGGTATTTAACGTCAAAATAGCGACGTAAAACTGCTGCGGGCGGTGCAGAAGTGGTTAAAGTGTAAATTCACCATTTCACGAAAAAAAATAAAAAAGGTAAACAACCTAACACCAGTAGGTCAGCAGATGGTTTGTGGCCAGTATACAAAAGACAGAATAAAGGCCGTGGAGTTTGAAAACCCACATGCACAGCAAGTTTATTAAAATAGCACACTTACATGTTAAAAACTTGATGTTCAGCAAGTGGGAACCAAATACTGGCACTGAAAACATGACGGCATGAAACAGCCACAGGAAACCAATCAGGACATGCAGCAGACAAGGACACAGTGAACACCATACACTGCTAAGGGAGCTGGCAGGCAAAGC
The DNA here is from genome assembly GCF_965119305.1 of Pelophylax lessonae. Classification (NCBI taxonomy): domain Eukaryota; kingdom Metazoa; phylum Chordata; class Amphibia; order Anura; family Ranidae; genus Pelophylax; species Pelophylax lessonae. The sequence continues at coordinate 442,943,184 of NC_138769.1, forward strand.
ATGGGAGAAATGGCAGGTGTCCAACAGCAAGATCCAGGAGGAGTGGGCGAGCAGGAAGGACCTGTCACCTGGGGCTGGTGGTGTCAGCAACAAAAAGGGGCCGCTACGCATTTCTGGGGCATACGGCTAGGATCATGACAGATTTGATTTAGGGCATTTTGCAAATATGACCGCCGTTGGGCAGTTTTTGGCTCATAGAGTGGTAGAGTTTGTAACTATTTTAAACTCTCTGAAACCATCATATGAACCCATAGGTTTCAGATATTCGTTGGTTAGAGGTGAACTAGAACACATCCCCACCACTTTTAGAAGATGCCTCATTACTCAGAAGATGACTTTGGTGTAGACTTGGTGGGTTTTGCAAGTCCTGTCTTTTGCGCCAAAAGGAAAGGCTGAGCTTGGGTTTTAAAGTTGAAGCCTGGATAGAGCAGTTTGAGGAGGTAGAGGCTCCAGAGGGGGGTTTTGGAATCTTCCTCTATGGAAGTAAAGTCTTCGCTCTTGTAACAACTTTAATGAATTGGTCAAGTGTCTCCCCAAACATGTGAGGTGTTTTTTTATTTTTTTGCAGGCAGCTAAGATGACCAGGCTTTGATATGCTCTAGGGCAGTGATGGCGAACCTTGGCACCCCAGATGTTTTAGAACTACCTTTCCCATCATGCTCATGCACTCTGCAGTCAGTGTAGTTAAGCATCATGGGAAATGTAGTTTCGAAACACCTGGGGTGCCAAGGTTCGCCATCACTGCTCTAGGGCATCCACACAACAGCTGAGCAGAAGGTAACTGCTTAAAAGCACTGTCCTGGAATACAGGCTCCTTTTGTTTACTGCCCTAGTCAATTTAGCTGCAGTTTGACATACTGAAATAGCAACAAAAGCTGGTTTCAGGACTAGACCTGCCAGAGTAAAGAAAGCCTTCAGAAGCATCTCAAAACTTTCCATCTTTAACCACCTCCCTACCGGCCAACGTATATATACGTCCTGCATTTAAACCTAAATACCGGTGTTATGGCAGAAGATAGCTGCCATAACCCTGGTATTTTTCCGATAAGGGTGGTCCCAGCGGCGGATTCGCTGCGGGATCACCCTCCCTGGATGGCGGAAGAGGTGCCCCCCTCCCGCCGAATCCCGGTCCTTTTCCCCGCTTATCGGACCCGCCGGCAGCGGGGAAAGCGATCGGGTCCCGGATCCTCACAGACAGGATGTCGAGTGAGGGCAAGCTTGCCCTCACTCGACTCTATGGTCTTGGAGGACCGGAGCTACGGCAAATGTCGTTGCCTAGCAACCGGCTTAAAGGTCCCCCTTTTTTTTTCTTCTATCTTTTAGTGCACTTGTGAGATCTGAGGACTTTTTGACCCCAGATCTCACAAAAAATAGGTCCTGTCGTGCCTATTTCTATTACAAGGAATGTTTACATTCCTCGTAATAGAAATAAAAATGATACATTTTTTTTTTTTGAAACGGTGTAAAAATAAAAAATAATAAATAAAATCAATAGTAAAAAAAAAAAAATTAAAGCGCCCTGTCCCTGTTAGCTCGCGCGCAGAAGCGAATGCATACGGAAACCCCGCCCACATATGTAAACGGTGTTCAAACCACACGTGAGGTATCACCGCGATCGATAGAGCAAGAGCAATAATTTGAGCCCTAGACCTCCTCTGTACCTCTAAGATGGCAACCTGTAGAAATTTTTAAAATGTCGCATATGGGGATTTTTAAGTACCAAAGTTTGTCGCCAATCAGTGAGCGTGCGCAATTTTGAAGCATGACATGTTGGGTATCTATTTACTCGGCGTAACATTATCTTTCACATTATAGAAAAAAATTGGGCTAACTTTACTGCTTTCTTATTTTTTTATTCAAAAAAGTGATTTTTTTTTCCAAAGAAATTGCGTTTGGAAGACCATTGCGCAAATACGGTGTGATAAAAAAAATATTGCAATAATCTCCATTTTATTCTCTAGGGTCTCTGCTAAAAAAAATATATAATGTTTTTGGGTTCTAAGTAGTTTTCTAGCAAAAACAACTGATTTTAGCTTGTAAACACCAAATGTCAAAAATAGGCCTAGTAGGCAAGTGGTTAATCTAAGAAAGGAGGAACATCATCAAGTGGTACAGTGACAGGTTTAGGATTCGGGCCACTTTCACACTTGTGTGACTTGTCCTGCAACTTGGGACTGCAAAGTCGCATGACAAGTTGTACTCCATGACTTCCAATGACTACCGTTCAGATCTGTGCAAATTCAAGTCACAACAACTTCAAAGTAGTCCCTGCACTGCTTTGGTCCGACTTTGATGCGTTTTGAGGTCCATTACACAGGCATTGCTTCAAGTCCAGTCAAAAACGCTCAGCAAAAAAAAAAAAAAAACACAAGTGTCAAATGGGCTGAAAACTGCAGAATCAACTACAGGAACAGACAACTATTTAGTAAGCTTTTCTTTTCTTTTTTCACTGGACAGAGTTTAGAAATGTTTTTGGAGTGAAATTTATTTTGAGTGATCCAATAGTCAAAGATTGCCCATTCTATGTTTTCATGAACAGGAACTGTCTTAACCGTTTTTTGCAATTCTCTTTGTACCCAAAGTGGCCAGGGAAGACGGGAAAATCAAGAACTGCAGTGCCAAGACTTTTGTGCACAGCAGCAGTGAGCTCATCCAAATTAGTAAGCAGATTACATGAAGCTCCCACTTCAAGTGCGAAAGAGTGTGAGGGAGAAAAATCTCTCAGCTTCCTCACACTACTTCTATATCCTTCATACTCTCTTCTGTTCAGGCATACTGCAATCGGACCCAGGTTGAGACAATGGAGCTGGAGAAGGGCCATGTAATTTTGTAGCCCTAGACAAAGATGGCCATACTAAGGTCATTCATTGTCCAAGAAATTGTTATATACATGCAGAAAATTCTGCTTTTCTCAGGTAGGCGGCTTGTTGTGTGCCCAAGGTAGAGCTTGAATCAGAAATCACAAACTGTTGTTAAAATAAGTTCTTGCTCTGGTGGAAGGGAAGCATCTTCACTCTTGAGTTTAAGTATTGCGTTGGTCTTCAGAAGAGTATAGCACCCTGTGGCTGACTATGACACATTGCACTAAGTGCCAAGGTAAGCATTCAGGATTCAGTGCCCCAAGCAACATTACAGGCTGTCCCCAAAGCCAGAGGTCCAGGGAAACAGCTCCCTAGGTTTTAAAGGAGGTTGTGCCAATGAAGATGCTTCTACTTTTGATATTAGAAGGCATTGAAGGAGATGATTAAAGAATCCACAGATAAAAAAAAAACCCTTAGTTAGACTTACCGGTGAAGGTATTTCTAAGAGACTTCCAGGACAGCACCTGGAGAGAGCATAGCTCCACCCAATTTTCCAAGGAAACACTGCAGCCTTTAACCACTTTACCACCGGAGGATTTTGCTGTCTTACGTCCAGGCCACTTTTTGTGATTCGGCGCTGTGCGGCTTTAACTGACAATTGCGCGGTCATGCGACGCCGTACCCATACAAAATTTTTACGTCCTTTTTTTCCCACAAATAGAGCTTTCTTTTGGTGGTATTTGATCACCTGTGCGATTTTTACTTTTTGCGCTATAAACAAAAAAAAAAGAGCGTTTATTTTGAAAAAATAACAATATTTTTAACATGTTTTTATATGAAATTCCCCCCAAAAAAAATGTAAAAATCAAAATTTTTTTTAATTTTTGGCCAATTTGTTTTCTGCTACATATGTTTGGTAAAAAAAAATCACAATAAGCGTATTTTGATTGGTTTGCGCAAAAGTTATTGCGTTTACTAACTAAGGGAAAGATTTGTCATTTTTGGTGTTTTTTTTTTTTTAACGAGTAATGGCGGCGATCTGCGATTTTTTTTGCGGGACTGCGACATTGCGGCGGACAGATCGGACCCTTGACTGACATTTTTGACACTTTTGGGGTTACCAGTGACATTACTGCAGTAATCAGTGCTATATATATGCACTGTTACTGTAAAAATGACACTGGCAGTGAAGGGGTTAATTTTATTGGAGAGGGAGGGGTTAATGTATGCCTGGTGCTTACTGACGTGTGGGGGGGGAGGTGACTGAGTGACAGAAGGACAGATCGGATGTTCAGCTATGCTGAACACTCCGATCTGTCAGTCCCTGTCACTTAGGAGATCCGCCCGCTCTGTTTACACAGGCGGGCGGATCTCCTCACTCGATTCCCCGACGATCGGGGCAGAGCAGCGGCAATCGCCGCTGCTCCTCCCCTGGCCCGACTCCCGCTGTGAATGAAAACAGCGGGAGCGCGGGTCCGGCGGCGCGCGAGCGCCGCCTACAGGGGGAGGAGTCCAGCGACGTAGGTCTACGTCGCTGGACGGGAACGAGCCACTGTGCCGCAGTAGCAGCACAGTGGCTGGGGGTAAAGTGGTTAAAATCACTCCTCTTCCACCATGCCTTCAGTTATAGAGTAGCCTCAGACATGCTGAAAAACAGAGCACATAACAAAACAACCAACCATAACAGGCTATTAGGTCATATTTTAGAAAAACCTAGGGAGGGTAGTAGGCTGCTGTCCTGAAAGGCTCTTAGAAATACCGTCACTGGTAAGTTTAACTAAGGTTTTCCCAAATCGCCTTTCAGGACAGCACCTGGAGAGGATAGCCGAGTAACTTACCCTAGGGCGGAACCACTGCCTGCAGCACCTTCCTATCGAAGGCCTTATCTGCAGCTAACAGTAAATCTAGCCTAAAGTGCCAAAGGAAAGTAGAAAAGCTGGACCAGGTAGCTGCCTTGCAGATTTGTTCAGGCGAAGCACCGGTTCTTTCAGCCCAGGAAGCAGCCACTGACCTAGTAGAATGGGCAGCATTACCTTCAGGAGGATCTTCCCCCTGAGCAATGTAGGCTTATTTGATTGCCCCATTAAGCAACCTTCCTAAAGTACTTTTGGAGGCTTTTTCTCCTTTGCGAGACCCTGTGAAGATTATGAAGAGTGCGTTTGATTTCCTAAAATCTTTGGTCATGGCTAGATATTGTAATAGACATCTTCTCACATCTAAAGTATAGAAGGTCTCCTCCTTAGCGTTAGCTGGAGCCGAAGAAAAAGGTAGGTAGTACCATTTCCTGAGTACGATGAAAAGATGTAGAGATCTTAGGAAAAAAGGCCGGATCCGTTCTGAGAGGATCTGCGACTGACAAGGCCTGAATTTCATGAATTCTTTGAGATGATGTAATCACTACCAGAAAAATTGTTTTATGAATGAATTTCTTCAGAGATGCTTCCTCTAAAGGTTCAAACTGAGTTTAAGCGAATCCTTGTAACACAAGAGACAAATCTCATTTAGGAAAATAAACTTTAAGGGCTACTGGCCTATTTCATGCTAAGGCCTTGAAAAACAAAGCTTCTTCTTGAAAGAGCCGTCACTTGGGTTTTTCAGGTGCTGGCTGCCAGCCCTTTCTCAATACCTCAGCTGACGAAGTTATTGGTGTGAGGTAAAGCTTCCAGGGACAGGTATCCTGCCCATGGAAGTCACATACCAGCTGAAGTGCAATTTATTTGAATGAAAATTGTATGTGTCATGTTTATTCAATAAATTATACAGAGAGCACTAGACGTATTCTTCCCCCTTTTTTACATACACCACCGCTTATCGTATCCTGCATCCTTTAGCTTAACCACTTACTGACCAGCCACGTAGACCTACGTCGGCTGCCTTTAAGTGGTTGTACCGGGGTGATGCCTCAAGCTAGAGGCATCACCCCTGTACCGTTTTTTACAGCCGGCGGTCAGCTTTCCAGCGGTAACAACTGATGCGACTAGGGGGCTGCTCGATCGTTACCCCAGCGAGCGAGAGGGGATCCCCCCCTCCCGCAGCTCTGCCCGGTCTCCCGTCCCACCGGAAGACCGAAGCAACCAGCCGGCGCATCCGCCAGCTGGTTGGAGTCCCGATCAAAGCCGGATGCGGCTTAGCCTGGGTCTCCAAAGACGTAACCCGGAGGCGGCGTCCATGACGTCACATCCGAGTTACTCAGCTGCTTAAAGGCGCCGGATTTAAAAAGCGAATGGATTAAAAAATGCAGTTTTCGGCGTTTTGAATACATGGAAGTGTAGTGGAGGGCCCCCCGATCCCTCCATAAAGAGTACCTGTCAGTGCCTATTGCTGTCACAAGGGAGGTTTACATTGCCTGTGACAGCAATAAAAGTGATCAGTTTAAATATATAAAGGAAAAAAAAAAAAAAATAAAAACACATTTTAAGATGCAAATTAAAAATCGCTGTTCAAACCACACGTGAGGTATCGCCGCGATCGCCAGAGCAAAAAAAAAAAAAAAAAGAGCTACACTCCAACTCTAAACTGGTAACCGCTAAAAAAATTTAAAGTTTTGCCTATGGAGATTTTTATTGACCATTCCACGGGTGTGCGCAATTTTAAACTGAAACATGTTGGGTATCTATTTACTCGGCGTGACATCTTCTTTCACAATATACAAAAAAAAATGGGCTAACTTTACTGTTTTATTTTTATTAAATGCAGTAAAGTGTAATTTTTTTAAATGTTTCCAAAAAAAAAAATGGCGTTTCACCGCCATTTTATTCTCTATAGTCTTTGCTAAAAAAATATAAATAATGTTTGGGGGTCCTAAGTAGTTTTCGAGCAAAAAATACTGATTTTAACTCGGTCCTTAAATGGTTATAAAGAGGAAGCTGGAGGAAGCTGTGTGTCATTGATAGTTCCAGCTTGATATCCATTTGAGATCTCGCATCCCTGAGCGTGAAGGTGGAGGAGGCTGTGTGGTATTATAGATAGCTTGTCAGACTCATTGAGATATATGGGTCAGACATTAAGGTGAGCTGCTATTGAGCACAGAATTACACTGATCACCTGTGTATTGAGTGAGTAACAGCACTTTATATTTAATATTTAGCGCTGACGATTTTTTCATTCAATTTTTGATATTCATTGTGGATTTATTATATTTTTATGCATTCTTCAATATGAAATTTGTGCCCTTTGTAACTTTATGCACTTAATTTATTCACAACATATATGTATTTATATATCATTGTATTAATTTATTTATTGATATTTTTACTTTTGGCACTGCATTTTTACTTATCCGATATCCTCTAGGTGTAATGAAAGCACTGTGTGCGGAGACAGAGATGTCAGGTCCCGCTGTTCTCTATGGGGGAATCGGATGGGAACGGACCATCTGTCCATTCTCCATTCTGTCCGGATGGAAAATAGGGTTTTCATCTGTCCAGATTTGACGGATCGGTTGTCAGAGGACATGTCTCCGCTGACATCCGATGCCCCATAGAGATGCATGGGGCATCCGTTCAGATCCGCCAAAAAACGAGCAGGCAGATCTGAATGGTCCGCCTGTGTGAAAGGGGCATTACTCTGGTCTTGATCGACAGAACATAAACAAAAAAACAGCAGTCACCTAACAGCTGAGCAAAAAAATAAAAAAATGTATCAGTGAACAGACTACCACCACCTAAGAGGACCACCAACACTAGCAAACACTAAACAACAGAATCCCATCACTTACAGAGCAGGACTCCCACCGGAGGAACACAATAATAAGGCCAATAGTGAAGATAGAGGCACCACTGTACCACTCTTACCTGGGCCTGGCAGGTGCTCGTGGCACCTGCTTCCGCCGATGCTGCAGCCCTCTACTCCACCTTGTGCAGAAGAAAAGGATAGAACCGCTGTATGTTTGAAATCCCCACTTCCAGCATCCCCTTACCGCAGGACCGGAAGCACTGACAGTTTGAACCGCAGACTGACCCTTGCGTTGCAGCAGCCGAAAACCACAGCCAACACGCCCCCACCGGAAGTCCAGCCTACCAGAAACTATACACTCACCAGCCGGGACCCAGGACTGACATGCGGGGAATGCCGAGAGAATGGCTTCCCGCTTGGACTGCCTAGCCAGCCCAAAACCCATGGAACCTGGGCACACAAGCAGGACCCCCAACGAGGTACAGCTCGCCTGAGCTGGAAGGGCCGGGAACTCTGGAACAACCCTCCTTCCAAGGGTGGGGGGGGGGGGTGCTGGGATGGTAATATCCAAGAAAAAAGCCTAGGGAGGTAAGCCTACCCTTTCTCCACCTGGAGGGAACGGAGCCCTCCTAACTGGTTCCCTGCAGCACTTCCACCACGGCAGAGGAAACACACTAACTGAAGGCATGGTGGAAGAGGAGGGATTTTAAAGGCTGCAGTGTTTCGTGGGAAAATTGGGTGAAGCTACGCTCTCTCCAGGTGCTGTCCTGAAAGGAAATTTGGGAAAAACTGAGGACTTGTGGACTAGTGTAGGGTTATAGAAGAGGCACCTGGGGGTTGTGTCCTTAAAAGCTTTGCCAGTGTCCAGTCACCTGAAGGTACAAACTTATAACCCAGGGTCTATGAATACTTTGCCTTTGTCCTGTACTGTATGATTAAAATGTTACATTATTTTGTTCTTTTGGCCAGCATGTGGAGCTCTTGGGTACTTTTTCCCCATCTGTAGCACCATCTATTTGAAATCTTTTTAAAAAGCCTGTTTATTGGCTTTATAGATGCAATTTACATAAGGATGACTTACTGAAGTGCCAAACATTTTATCAGAGGGCTCCCCCAGAGATTTTAGTCAGTCAAAAGGAGCAGCAAAAAAAGTACTGTCTGCTACTCTGTCTCTAATAAACCTGTAATGCTCTGTGAATCATATTAATATATAAAAATTATTTGCAAAAACAAATATTGCAAGTACAAAGTAAAAAAACAACATCTCCTACACACAGATTACATGCCATTGATGAACAATGTGCTATGACTACAAGGAAAACCTGAACAAATAAATAAGGTATGATCCTACATATTTAAATGTATGCTCTGTTAGGATTCCAAAAAAAAAAAAAAAAAAAGACACAATAATGATGTTTTACCAATGAAGGCACACAATATAAGCATAGGGATTAAAGGCCTCCTGTCCAGTGTTGCCAACCGTCAGTATTTTTACTGGCAGCCAGTAAAAAAATGGGCATTTTTCTCATGCCAGTAAATACCAGTGACAGGAAAAGGTTGCCAGTAAAAAATATGGCTGTGATGCTCGGCTTGGAACCAGATGAGACCATTCGAGTGCCTGCTACAGTGTCCTGTCCCTAACCTAATTTATATTTATATTTATATTTATATTTATATATATATATATATATATATATATATATATATATATATATATATATATATATATAAAAAATTATATGTATATATATACATACAGTGGGTACGGAAAGTATTCAGACCCCCTTAAATTTTTCACTCTTTGTTATATTGCAGCCATGTGCTAAAATAATTTAAGTTCATTCTTCTTCCTCATGAATGTACACATAGCACCCCATACTGACAGAAAAACACAGAATTGTTGACATTGTTGCAGATTTATTAAAAAAGAAAAACTGAAATATCACATGGTCCTAAGCAGTGTTCCCTTTAAGGTGCGCGCGTGCGCGGACGCGCAGTGGAAATTACGTCCCGCGCAAGCACCTAGTTAGACGGCGCAGCCGCAGACAGAGCGGCCAGGGAGCAGAGCGTGCACCCCCCGAGAGCACGCCCATCGTGTGACAATAGCGAATGAAAATTCGCTATTGTCATACGGATCCTCCTCCTGGCCAATCAGGGAGCGGGTCCTCCCGCTTCCTGATTGGCCGAAAGGCCAACTTCATGCCATTGGCCGAGGAGGAGGCGCCGGGACTCGGGAGGATGGAGACGCGGGAAGCTGGAAGCCGGGGACTGAAGACAGAGTGCCGTGACCGTCCGTGAGGTAAGTGCACGGGGTCGCGGGGGGGCATTGCTGTGGCACTCTGCAATTTATTGGGGGCATTGCTGTGGCACTCTGCAGTTTATTGGGGGCATTGCTGTGGCACTCTGCAGTTTATTGGTGGCATTGCTGTGGCACTCTGCATTTTATTGGGGGCATTGCTGTGGCACTCTGCATTTTATTGGGGGCATTGCTGTGGCACTCTGCATTTTATTGGTGGCATTGCTGTGGCACTCTGCAGTTTATTGGGGGCATTGCTGTGGCACTCTGCAGTTTATTGGGGGCATTGCTGTGGCACTCTGCAATGTATTGGGGGCATTGCTGTGGCACTCTGCAATGTATTGGGGGCATTGCTGTGGCACTCTGCAATGTATTGGGGGCATTGCTGTGGCACTCTGCAATGTATTGGGGGCATTGCTGTGGCACTCTGCAGTTTATTGGGGGCATTGCTGTGGCACTCTGCAGTTTATTGGGGGCATTGCTGTGGCACTCTGCAGTTTATTGGGGGCATTGCTGCGGCACTCTGCAGTTTATTGGGGGCATTGCTGTGGCACTCTGCAGTTTATTGGGGGCATTGCTGTGGCACTCTGCAGTTTATTGGGGGCATTGCTGTGGCACTCTGCAGTTTATTGGGGGCATTGCTGTGGCACTCTGCAGTTTATTGGGGGCATTGCTGTGGCACTCTGCATTTTATTGGGGGCATTGCTGTGGCACTCTGCAGTTTATTGGGGGCATTGCTGCGGCACTCTGCAGTTTATTGGGGGCATTGCTGCGGCACTCTGCAGTTTATTGGGGGCATTGCTGTGGCACTCTGCAGTTTATTGGGGGCATTGCTGTGGCACTCTGCAGTTTATTGGGGGCAATGCTGTGGCACTCTGCAGTTTATTGGGGGCAATGCTGTGGCACTCTGCATTTTATTGGGGGCAATGCTGTGGCACTCTGCATTTTATTGGGGGCATTGCTGTGGCACTCTGCATTTTATTGGGGGCAATGCTGTGGCACTCTGCATTTTATTGGGGGCATTGCTGTGGCACTCTGCAATTTATTGGGGGCAATGCTGTGGCACTCTGCAGTTTATTGGGGGCAATGCTGTGGCACTCTGCAGTTTATTGGGGGCATTGCTGTGACACTCTGCAATTTATTGGGGGCATTGCTGTGGCACTCTGCAGTTTATTGGGGGCAATGCTGTGGCACTCTGCAGTTTATTGGGGGCATTGATGTGACACTCTGCAATTTATTGGGGGCAATGCTGTGGCACTCTGCAGTTTATTGGGGGCATTGATGTGGCACTCTGCAGTTTATTGGGGGCATTGCTGTGGCACTCTGCAGTTTATTGGGGGCAATGCTGTGGCACTCTGCAATGTATTGGGGGCATTGCTGTGGCACTCTGCATTTTATTGGGGGCATTGCTGTGGCACTCTGCAGTTTATTGGGGGCATTGCTGTGGCACTCTGCAGTTTATTGGGGGCATTGCTGTGGCACTCTGCAGTTTATTGGGGGCATTGCTGTGGCACTCTGCAGTTTATTGGGGGCATTGCTGTGGCACTCTGCAATTTATTGGGGGCATTGCTGTGGCACTCTGCAATGTATTGGGGGCATTGCTGTGGCACTCTGCAATGTATTGGGGGCATTGCTGTGGCACTCTGCAGTTTATTGGGGGCATTGCTGTGGCACTCTGCAGTTTATTGTGGGCATTGCTGTGGCACTCTGCAATTTATTGGGGGCAATGCTGTGGCACTCTGCAGTTTATTGGGGGCAATGCTGTGGCACTCTGCATTTTATTGGGGGCAATGCTGTGGCACTCTGCATTTTATTGGGGGCATTGCTGTGGCACTCTGCATTTTATTGGGGGCAATGCTGTGGCACTCTGCATTTTATTGGGGGCATTGCTGTGGCACTCTGCAATTTATTGGGGGCAATGCTGTGGCACTCTGCAGTTTATTGGGGGCAATGCTGTGGCACTCTGCAGTTTATTGGGGGCATTGCTGTGACACTCTGCAATTTATTGGGGGCATTGCTGTGGCACTCTGCAGTTTATTGGGGGCAATGCTGTGGCACTCTGCAATGTATTGGGGGCATTGCTGTGGCACTCTGCAATGTATTGGGGGCATTGCTGTGGCACTCTGCAATGTATTGGGGGCATTGCTGTGGCACTCTGCAGTTTATTGGGGGCATTGCTGTGACACTCTGCAATTTATTGGGGGCATTGCTGTGGCACTCTGCAGTTTATTGGGGGCATTGCTGTGGCACTCTGCAGTTTATTGGGGGCATTGCTGTGGCACTCTGCAGTTGATTGGGGCAAGCTGGTCACTCTGCATTGACGTCCCCCCCCCCCCCCCCATTGCTCAATCTAAAGGTTTGCGCTCAGAAATTTTTTTTATTTGCTCAGCACAGTAAAAAATTAGAGGGAACATTGGTCCTAAGTATTCAGACCCTTTGCTGTGACACTCATATATTTAACTCAGGTGCTTTCCATTTCTTCTGATCATCCTTGAGATGGTCCTACACCTTCATTTGAGTCCAGCTGTGTTTGATTATACTGATTGGACTTGATTAGGAAAGCCACACACCTGTCTATATAAGACCTTCCAGATCACAATGCATGTCAGAGCAAATGAGAATCATGAGGTCAAAGGAACTGCCTGAAGAGCTCAGAGACAGAATTGTGGCAAGGCACAGATCTGGCCAAGGTTACAAAAAGATTTCTGCTGCACTTAAGGTTCCTAAGAGCACAGTGGCCTCCATAATCCTCTAATGGAAGACGTTTGGGACGACCAGAACCCTTCCTAGAGCTGGCCGTCCGGCCAAACTGAGCTATCGGGGGAGAAGAGCCTTGGTGAGAGAGGTAAAGAAGAACCCAAAGATCACTGTGGCTGAGCTCCAGAGATGCGGTCAGGAGATGGGAGAAAGTTGTAGAAAAAGTCAACCATCACTGCAGCCCTCCACCAGTCGGGGCTTTATGGCAGAGTGGCCCGACGGAAGCCTCTCCTCAGTGTAAGACACATGAAAGCCCGCATGGAGTTTGCTAAAAAAACACCTAAAGGACTCCAAGATGGTGAGAAATAAGATTCTCTGGTCTGATGAGACCAAAATAGAACTTTTTGGCCTTAATTCTAAGCGGTATGTGTGGAGAAAACCAGGCACTGCTCATCACCTGTCCAATACAGTCCCAACAGTGAAGCATGGTGGTGGCAGCATCATGCTGTGGGGGTGTTTTTCAGCTGCAGGGACAGGACGACTGGTTGCAATCGAGGGAAAGATGAATGCGGCCAAGTACAGGGATATCCTGGACAAAAACCTTCTCCAGAGTGCTCTGGACCTCAGACTGGGCCGAAGGTTTACCTTCCAACAAGACAATGACCCTAAGCACACAGCTAAAATAACGAAGGAGTGGCTTCACAACAACTCCGTGACTGTTCTTGAATGGCCCAGCCAGAGCCCTGACTTAAACCCAATTGAGCATCTCTGGAGAGACCTAAAAATGGCTGTCCACCAACGTTTACCATCCAACCTGACAGAACTGGAGAGGATCTGCAAGGAGGAATGGCAGAGGATCCCCAAATCCAGGTGTGAAAGACTTGTTGCATCTTTCCCAAAAAGACTCCTGGCTGTATTAGATCAAAAGGGGGCTTCTACTAAATACTGAGCAAAGGGTCTGAATACTTAGGACCATGTGATATTTCAGTTTTTCTTTTTTAATAAATCTGCAACGATGTCAACAATTCTGTGTTTTTCTGTCAGTATGGGGTGCTATGTGTACATTCATGAGGAAGAAGAATGAACTTAAATGATTTTAGCAAATGGCTGCAACATAAAGAGTGAAAAATTTAAGGGGGTCTGAATACTTTCCGTACCCACTGTGTGTGTGTATATATATATATATGTTTTTTTTTTTTGCTTTAATACCTACTTTAAATCCCAACGCTAATTGCATATTGTACTTGTTTGTAGCCTAAATACTGAAATTTGCACTTAAAACTGTCATTTTGTAACTTTTGGAAATGCCAGTAAAAACTTGGCTGTGCCAGTAAATTTTGGATGTTGTGTCAGTAAATTAAAATCTGGTAGGTTGGTAACACTGCTCCTGTCCATTAATGCAATTATCATTATAGAAATCAGAAATGTTCCGATAGGACACAAACACACACTGTACCATGCATATTTAGGGTGCATTCACACGAGCGGTGCGCTTGGCAGACTCCGTTATTCTCAACGGGATCGATCCGCCCATCCCTGCTGAGCAGGCGGACGACAGCTTTGTCTCTTCTTACTTTGCAGAGGTGGAGGTGTCAGAGCCCTGCTATCCTCATAAACGGTCCGTCTGTCTGTTTTCATCCGATCCGATCCTCCAGATGGATGGAAAATAGGGTTTCCATCTGTCTGGATTTCACGGACAGGATCAGATATATCAGCAGGTGTCAGTGGACATGTCTCCGCTGACATCCGCTGCTCTATAGGGATACATGAAGCATCCGATCAGGTCCGCCGGAAAAAATGACATCTTAATCTTTAAAATATATCTCAGCCACATCTCCTCAGCATGCTGCTACAATATACTGCAAAAATATTAAAGCTTAAACTCCAAAATATTAGCAACCCCTCCTCCCATTGCATCACACTAATCGCTAATATGAAGAAGGAAAAAAAAAAAAAAAACACCTATCCAAATGGCCATTTTACTTTCCATGGACACAGGTTTATTATTCTCTCTTCTTCTGATTACTTCCTGGGGTGCTTTTTTGCGTGTCTGCTTACCCGAGTATTTCTTAGGCAGTGAGGGGGCCAGTGCCCAAGAAACAAATACGCAGGGAAAAAAGGTCTTGTCTCCAGGGCAGGAGATTTGCTTTGCTTAAAGAAGAAACTGTAACTCGGATCCATTACACTGCAAGATAGCTTAGGAAGAGGTGTTTGGAATTAAAAGATAAGTTCACCTTTTGGAAAAATAATAAATGCACATATCTTGGCAGGAAAAAAAAAAAAGTGCATTTATTCGTTTTTTCCCTCAGAAGCCTGCAAAGCATTGAACTTGTGATCAGTGGATCAAGGGTGCAATGTCAGGATCCCCGAACTTTCAGCCAGTACCTTCAATATGGGCTGGCTGTTTACAAGCTGTAGGGCTTGTGAATGCACTACGAGAGCACACAACAGCACCCTCCCAGTCCCCTGAGAACTACAAGCTGTCAGCCGAAATGGCTCTTTAGCTCTCTCATTCTGTAAATGAATGACATAGCTGTCCAGGCAAAACCCTGCACGTCCGTGCTTTAAAATGTAACAGCAGGTGCAGGAAGAAGATTCCCCGCCTACTGGGGGGCAGGTCTGGAGCATGTTAGACCCGAATTATGGGTGTAAAGTGTAACATGCTCTAAAAGAGGATATTATCCTTAAGACTAAGGAGTAAGGTAATCAATGCACAATTATTTTTTTCTTGTTGTCAGGAAGGTAGAGGATAGCCATGCAAATACCATGATTACAAGTTCAAAGTTTGTGTCAGTGACACCAAATACCCAGATATTTCCATAGAGGTTCACACTATGCAAGTGTTTCAACCAAGAATAAACACTTGATTCAGTAATCCTTGGTAATAAGCTCAACCTACTAAAGTATACATAATAGGGTTGCCAGCTGATTCTCTTACGGGTCTATTTATAAATGTTTTCACTCTAGATTCACACAATTTTTCTAAATAGATTGAGCTAAAACAAAAAAGAAAGTGTGAATCCCGAGTTAAAACAATATAGAAATAATGCTCTAATGCTGAAGGTATTAAAATAAGCTTTTACTACACTAGGATGTTCAAATTATTTGATACTGGATGGCCAGATTGGAATATGCAACACACAGTGTACTGTAACTGCTTTGATTAGAGGCCTAGCCACGGACATCCAGTGTGGTTTTGATATGCCTGCCAATTGGTAATCGTTCCATGGCTAGTTTAGATTTAGATCTCAAGGTACCCAGACATAAGCAGATCTCTGCCAAACGGGGCCCCTAAAAATATTAGGTTTGTGGTGTCTTGTAACCTGGAGAGAAGAATCATTGCATGAACCTAAAATGAAAGAGATTTATATACAAGCACACACAGTACTTTAAAAAAAGTTTAGACAGGTGTCAAGAAATGCTGTAAAGCAGGCATGTCCAACCTGCGGCCCAGAACCACAGGCAATGCGGCCCACTGCCCCCTGACAATTTTTTTTATTTTTGCTGGGGAGGAAGGAAGTGGAGTTAGGGGGCACGGCCACAGCAGCTTCCAACTAACTGTAGGCAGAGGCTGCCTTGGAGGGGAAGCAAGCGCCGCCGGATTACAAACAGAGACGGGATCTCCTGATTACCCAGATGGCCGCTGTCATATGAAGCCCCGCCTCCTGGATCGGCTCCTATGATAGACAGCACATTGGTGACGTCTATCATAGGAGCCAGTCCAGGAGGCAGGACTTCCCATGACAGCGGTCACCGGGTAAGCTGGAGTTCCACGCTCTGTGTAATCCAGCAGCTCTCCTCTCTCTTCATTGCAGACTGCATTGGATGGGCTTGCACTGGTGAGGCTGCATTGGATGGGCTTGCACTGGTGAGGCTGCATTGGATGGGCTTGCACTGGTGAGGCTGCATTGGATGGGCTTGCACTGGTGAGGCTGCATTGGATGGGCTTGCACTGGTGAGGCTGCATTGGATGGGCACGCACTGGGCTGCAAGTGCCGTGCGATCTCCTGGCTGCTGCGGGAGACTAAGGAGGTCTGCAGTCAGTGACAGAGCCTCTGCTTCCTGTATAGTGCAGGCTCTGTCACTGGCGAAGTGATATGAAATGCACTCCTCCGCCCGTGACAGGAGCCATACAGGAAGCAGCGGCTCTGCTCTCTACTGCAGCCGCTACTTCCTCTAGCAGTACCCGCATGACCAGCAGTACCCGTCAGCAGTAACCTCACCAGCATTACCCACCAGCAGTACCCGCCAGCAGTCTGCAAAATAAGTAGAAAAGATATGTGCATTAACGTGTGTAAATTGTTGCAATATGTTTTTTAATAACTAGTTGTGTTTTGTCATAATATGTCATGTCCTTGTTCATACACGTATGAATAAAGGACATTACATTTTCTGGCTGCCTAAGTCACATGTGCTAGGGGTGCAACTATCCCCCAGCACATAACTATAATATCCCAGCATGTGCAGTGTTCCTGACTCCTACCACATGACCACTTCAAATCACTGAAGTGGTCATGGTGGTTAGAGTGTTCCTTTAATATCTCTCAGAAGTAAACCTCTGTATACTGATTCCATTTCATTTGATCATCCTCTAGTTGTGTTAAATTAGTGCTGGGGGACGGGGCGCGGTGGCGCGGGAAGGCCACGGCAGCATTTTAGTACTTACATATCTTAACTATAGTATATATTTTATATGCGGCCCGAGAAAATTCCTCTACACTCAATGTGGCCCAGAGAAGCCAAAAGGTTGGACACCCATGCTGTAAAGTAAAAATGCTTTCAAAAATATTTTAAATTGTTTATTTTTATAATTAAAAAAAAAAATACAAAGTGAGAGAATGAAAGAAAAATCTAAAACAAAATCAATATCTGATGTGACCACCCTCTGGCTTTAAACCAGCATCGTCAATTCCTACACTTAAACAAAGGGATTTGGTAGGATTAGATTCAGGTGTATGATTAACCAGTTATACCAAGCAGGTGCTGGTAATCATCAATTTTATATGTACCGTAGATTAAAACTGACACTAACTGAAGCAGAAACCGCTGTGTAGGAGGCTTAAAGCGTTTGTTACCCTAAAAAAAAAAAAAAAAAAAACCTGTTCCCTTAAAGCATGACATACAGCACAGTGATTGTGCTGTGTAATTTGGCCCCGCCGTATCACCTAAAATAACTGGCTGATCCTGCCAGTCTCTACCCTCCCCTTTGTACACTTACCACGGTGTATCATGGCTGCTGTGCCGCAGACGTCTGTGATAACGCCCAATAGGCGGGCAAAACGCGTTGACGCAATTTCCGGCTGACAGATGTACCATTACATAACTTCCGGTCACGGTGGAACGCAAACAGGGACCAGCGCTACCCGAGCGGCCACAAGCAACCTGGAAGTCCTCATCTAACATACTGCGGTTCTACATCTGGAATATTGTGAGTGTATATTTTGCTTATATTTAATAAGCAGCTTGTTTGAGGATATCACACTATGGGAGTTTTCTTTTCATATGGCCACTAAATGCCTGTTCACCTGGGGGAGATCAACACAGGGACAAGTCTGGTCCATAGAAAAATCCAATCCTGTATGTGATAAAAAAAAAGCATCCCACTCCATACGGGACTATAGCGTTTGTGACCCACATGCAGTATTGCTACGGGGTCCTGGCAGTCTGGTAAGTGGAACTGCACAAGATTGCACCCTATTTACACGGATTGGCATTGATTTGCATACTAAGGAGCACAGAGCACATTGAGCTTTTTCTTCACTGGTTACTTGCTTAAATTGGACTATTGGGACTAATAAGAAAAGATTTTTTCTTACATTCATTTATTATTGGTCTATATATATATATATATATATATATATATATATATATATATATATATATATATATAGTATTATGGAGAATCAGCACTGTTTTGCACTTTAGCTTGACCAACTATACGAGTTTATTTAGTCATTTATTTTTGGAGTATTAGCACTGTTTTGCACTTTAGCTTGACCAATTATATGAGTTTATTCATTTATTTATTTATTTATTTAAAGGTTGATGGTCCAATATTAGACCACTTCACACTGGCGCGACGCTACTTTCAGGGGCGACCTCCGAGATCGCGGTGCGAGCAGCGCGCCGCGACCTCGGAGCGGCCGCCACAAACTTCATAACATTGAAGTCTATGGCGGTCGCCTCCTGGTCGCCCCAAAGAAGCTCCGGACCCTTTTTATAGGTCGGAGCGACTTGTGTCGCTCCTATTAGAACGGGTCCGTAGCTTCCCTATGGGAGGCGACCTGCGGCGACCTGTGAGGCGACCAGGTCGCCTCACAGGTCGCCCCAGTGTGAACCGGGGCTTATTTTTTTTCTACATACTTTGCATATTTTCACTTTTTCTAAGCACACCTATTCTTGCGCTGAGTACAATCTCATAAATGTAAAGCGACATTAAAAACTTGTTAAACTGTGAAAACCAATAAAAAATTAAGTTAAGAAAAAAAACAAAAAAAAAAAAACTCAGGTTTCTGTGATGTTAAAAAAAAAAAAAAAAAAATCATTTCAGAACGTTTGACCTATAGACTGTACAACCCAGTTAAAACAACAAACTAAAATCTTTAAGGTAGAGGGAAAACAAAAAAAAAAAACAAAAACATGGTTGCATAAGTGTGCAAACTTAAAATACTTTATTGAAGCACCTTCTGATTTTATTACAGCACTCAGTCTTTTTGGGTTTAGGTCTATCAGCATGGCACATCTTGACTTAGTAAAATTCACCCACTCTTCCTTGCAAAAACACTCCAAATCTGTCAGAGATTGCGAGGTCATCTCCTGTGCAAAGCCCTCTTCAGATCACCACACAGATTTTCAGATTCAGGTCTGGGCTTAATCTTCTGGTAAAGCCATTCCTTTGTTGATTTGGATGTATACTTGGGGTCGTTATCATGCTAAAAGATGAAGTTCCTCTTCATGTTCAGCTTTCTTGCAGAAGCCTGAAAGTTTTGTGCCAATATTGACTGATATTTGGAACGGTTTATAATTTCCTCTACTTTGACTAAGGCCCTTGTTCTAGCTGAAGAGAAACAGCCCCAATGCACAATGCCGCCACCACCATGCTTCACTGTGGGTATGGTGTTCTTTTGGTGATGTGCAGTGTTTTTACATTAAACATATCTTTTTGAATTATGGCCAAAAAGTTCAACCTTGGTTTCATCAGACCATAACACATTTTCCCACATGATTTTGGGAGACTTCAGATGTGTTTTTGCAAAATGTAGCCAGGCTTGGATGTTTTTCTGTGTAAGAAAGGGCTTCCCTTTTGCCAATCTACCCCATAGCCCAGACATCTGAAGATACATGTCACATGTGTCACACAGCCAATACTTGCCAGATATTCCTGCAGCTCCTTTAATGTTGCTGTAGGCCTCTTGGCAGCCTCCCCGACCAGTTTTCTTCTCATCAATTTTGGAGGGACGTCCAGTTCTTGGAAATGTCACTGTTGTGCTATATTTTTTCCACTTAACGATGACTATCTTCACTGTTCTACATGGTATATCTAATGCCTTGGAAATTCTTTTGTACTCTTCTCCTGACTGATACCTTTTAACAATGAGATCCCTCTGATGCTTTGGAAGCTCTCTGTGGACCATGGCCTTTGCCATAGGATGAGACTAAGAAAATGTCAGGAAAGACCTACTAGAACAGCTAAACTTTATTTAGGGTTAATCAGAGGCAATTTAAATCAGGGATCCTGAAAATACGGCCCTCAAGCTGTGGCAGAACTACACATCCCATAAGGCAATGTAAAACTCTGACATTCACAGACATGATGGGAATTGTAGTTCCCGAACAACTGGATGGCCATAGTTTGAAGACCCCTGCTTTAAATGATGGCAGGTGTGTACTGACTCCTATTTAACATGAGTTTGAATGAGACTGCTTAATTCTGAAAACCACTACAACCCCAGTTAATGGAGGGTGTGCACACTTATGCAACCACATTTTTTTCGTTTTTTTTTTTTTTTTATTCTTACTCCCCCCCCCCCCCCCCCTAAAAAAAAAATTCAGTTTGTTTTTCAAGTGAGTTGTACAGTTTATAGGTCACATTAAAAAGGTGGAAAAAGTTCTGAAATTATTTATATTGGTCTCATTTTTTTTTTTAAATCACAGAAACCTGACATTTTAACAGGGGTAGAAAAAAAGAAAAGAGGGTGCACTGGTCTAGTGCATTATCCAATGTATTTATTATATTATACATTGGATAATGCACTAGGCCAGTGCGCCCCGTTTTATTTTTTTCTACAGTATGGTCAGGACAACCCCAGTCCTGGAAAGCAGCAAGGCTACTTAAGAATTATCCACTGCACAACCGGGCATCAACATCATAACCACTACATGGTCCATTCACTCATGCACAGGAGTTTGTTGTTCTATTTTACCATGGGTGTGTAGACTTTTTATATCTACTGTAACTAGACGAATTCATGCTGGTTTGAAGCCAAAGAGTGGTTACACCAAAAATAATTTGATTGTGATTTTTCCTTTGTCTGCTCACTTTACTTTTTCTAAAGGGATAAAAAATAAATAAATAATATATATATATATATATATATATATATATATATATTTTAAGCATTCTCACTTAACAGCATTTCTTCACACCTGCCTAAAACGTTTGCACCGTAATGTGTGTGTACATCAACTGCTTTACCAAAAAAACAGTTTTCTGTGCAGTTATATACATTTTTTTATGAACTAAGAGCCAGTTCACACCAGAATGCAGTGTGGGAAAGGTTCCTTCCAGGAGCATTTTTCCGCACTGCATTCAAACGCATTGCACTTGCAATCTGCATACGGATGCTAATGTTATGTTAACCACTTGCTGACTGCCCTTTAGCAGTTTTACTGCTACAGGGCGGCAGCTCTTTATACACATGATCCTGCACTTCCATCTGGTGGTGGGTGGGGGGGCGTGCATCTTTTAAATAATCACATTCACAGCAGAAGCTGATCTGCAGGTGCTAGGCACTAAATGTCCCCTGGCAACCACCAAGAGACTAGACAGAGCTAAACAAGGCAGAGTTCCATTCTGACAGGGGTAAAGGGATGGATGTGTTTCTGCAAAGCAGGGACTAAAATCCATCACTTCCTCTAGTAAAAGCAGCACAGCCGGTGTCATTAGTACAATGGCAGTTCATATTTTTAGCACAGATCACTATATTAGTGTCACTGGTTCCTCCAAAGTGTCAAAGGTGTCAGTGTCTAATAGTCTGCTGCAATATCGCAGACCCACTATAAGTCGCTAATCGCCACCATTACTAGTGTAAAAAAAAAATTACACAAATATATACCATAGTTTGTAGGTGCTATAACTTTCACATAAACCAATCAATATATGCTTAATGGGATTGTAGCAAAATACATATTGGCCTAAATTTATGAAAAAATCTGATTATTATATAGCAGAAAGTAAAATATATTTTCAAAATTGTTGGTCTTTTTTTATTTATAGCGCAATAAAAAAAAAAAAAAAAAAAAAAAAGTGGTGATCAAATACCACCAAAAGAAAGTTCTATTTGTGGGAAACATATAGAGCCGTATTGCAAAAAGTGGCCTGGTAATGAAGAGAGGTAAATCTTCTGGAGGTTAAGTGGTTAAGGAAATCCCAAAATACAGAACGCAAATGAAGTGCATTTGCAAGGACCAAATTGTATGGTACCGAAGTACCATGCACTTTGCTGCAGGGGTTTTTAAAAGAAGTGCATGTAGCTGTGCTATGTTTTATGTGCGTACCCAGTTATAGTAATAGTTACAATGCAATTCCTATTTTTGACAATGTTGACACTTTGTTCCAGTTCACACATATGCGATGTGAGACATTGCATGTGATTCGCACCACACTGCTCTGCAAATCGCATGTGCAAATTCAACCATACAGATTGGTCCAAATGTGATGCAAATTCAGCCATGCAAAGTCGTGCAGGACCCTTTTTTTGGTCAGCACCAGAATCGATCGCATGGGTGTTCACACCCATGCGAGCCGATTCCTCCCCACACTGACAGTTCTCACTGCGATATGCAAACTAATCTGGGGGGGGGGTCGTTAACTTTGTATTGACACTCCCAGCAGTTTGCATATGGCAGTGTGAACTGCCTGCAAGTCAGGGGCGATGCGGGAACCCGCAGTGGATTCGCAGGGTTCCCGCATCGCATCAACGTGAACCAGGACATAGAAACTGGGTTGGTAGGAATATCCTTTTTGTGGTCTTGCAAGGTTTTGTATACATAGTTTAATATTATTATAATAATAATAATAATAATAATAATAAACAACTTTAAAACACACTTTCACTGCAGCTTGCGACATCATTTCACAAAAGTCAATGCAATTGGCACTAAAATCAGTAAAAAGTAGTGCAAGAACACTTTTCATAATTGCTGCAACAGGAGTTGCGGCGATATGAACGATTACATTGCCAGAAATGGGGTGGAACAGTCAAATCGCATGACAAGTTGCATCGGTGCGATTGGGGGCTAAACAGAGCATGAACTTGAAGTACTCATGGTTACCAAATACCTCACCAGCCTCAGCCATAAGTTTGTTTTAACCCTTTGACTGACAGCATTTCATATGTAGAAAAGGTCCATAACTTGCTTGCGCAGGTCAACTGTTGCACATGCATGAGAAATAACTAGTTACAAAACAGAAATTATTCCTAAACATCTATTTTTTTTCCTTTTATCCACATTTTGTTATTTTGTCCTAAACAATCTAACCTAACAGGTTGTGGCTTTATATTGCCTAAGATTGAAAGCTACTTAGACTTACTAAACTTTTTTCCCCAGACAATGAATGAATGGACTGATTATGGGTATGACTAACCTTCATAATGACGCAGACTTTGACAGGCTGTAGGCAGTGGCCTGGAGGAGGTACCGGTCCCTCCTCAGCACACTAAAATGCCAGGACGGATACACTGACCCATGTGCAAAGGGCTTAATGTCTGATACACACAATGAGATTATCGGACTAATGATTGTCTTGTTTTTTTGCATGCTTGTTTCATATCAAAAATGAAGTGAGGAAAATTCTCATATGACAGAATAAAAATCTGAAAGTGATGCAATGTGTTGTAATGTATTTGTATTGTATTTTTGAATGACAACTGTACTAATTAAACGAAAATCGTACAAGAAAAATTTTCATGCTTGTGCCATCGGATAATAATTGAACGGTCGTGATGGCTCTCAAAAGCTGTGTACTAACGATCAGATTGTCGCACGATAATTTCACATAAGTGTGAAAGGGGCCTTAATCATACGTTGAGAACGGGTCAACATGCACCAAAACGCATGTCTACACACAAAGGTAATGCATGTTGGTGTACGACGATGCACACCCGTCTAACTAGATCAACTTTACTTGAATGGCCATAGATGAATTGAAATTCGGTTGGTCCTTGCTGAACAAGAGGATTTTCAATCTATCTATGGCCAGCAAAAACCCGGAGTGCTGCCAATTCCTTTTCATTTAGCAAAAAATCATGACTAGCAGATCACAAGGGTTACTGTGCAGGTAAAACAAACTCCAAAAAACAAAAAAAAATGTATATACACTCACTGGCACCTTTATAAGGTACATCTGTTCAATTGCTTGGTAACGCAAATTGCTAATCAGCCAATCACATGGTAGCAACTCAATACATTTAGGCATCTAGACGTGGTGAAGATGACTTACTGAAGTTCAATCCGAGTATCAGAATGGGGAAGAAAGGGGATTTAAGTGACTTTGAATGTGGCATGGTTGTTGGTGCCAGACGGGATGATCTGAGTATTTGAAAAACTGTTGATCTACTGGGATTTTCATGCACAACCATCTTTAGGGTTTACAGAGAATGGTCCAAACAAAAAAAAAAAAAAATATCCAGTGAGCAGCCGTTGTGTGGACAAAAAATACCTTGTTGATGTCAGGAGAATGGGCAGACTGGTTTAAGATGATAGGCAACAGCAACTCAAGTAACCACTCGTTACAACCAAGGTGTGCAGACGACCATCTCTGAATACACAACACATAAAACTTTGAAGCAGATGGGCTACAGCAGCAGAAGACCACACCGGGTACCACTCCTGTCAGCTATGGCAACTGAGGCTACAATTTGCTCAGGCTCACCAAAATTGGACAACAGAAGATTGGAAAAACACTGCCTGGTCTGGTGAGTCTCAATTTCAGCTGCAACATTAAGATGATAGGGTCAGAATTTGGCGTAAACATAAAAGCACAGATTCATCCTGCCTTTTATTAACAATTCATGCGGTTAGTGGTGGTGTAATGGTGTGGGGAATATTTTCTTGGCACATTTTGGGCCCTTTTGTAACAATTGAGCATCGTTTCAACACCACAGCCTACCTGAGTATCATTGCTGACCATGTCCATCCCTTTATGACTACAGTATAGGATAATGCACAATGTCACAATGCTCAAGTCATCTCAAACTGGTTTCTTGAATATGGCAATGAATTCACTGTACTCCAATGGCCCCCACAGTTACCGGATCTCCATCCAATAGAGCACCTTTGGTTATGTGGATGAACGGGAGATTTGCATCATGGATGTGCAGCTGACAAATCTGCAACAACTGCGTGATGCTATCATCACAATATAGACAAACACTTGGGGAATGTTTTCAATACCTCGTTGAATCTATGTCATGAAGAATTAAGGCAGTGCTGAAGGTAAACGTGGGTCCAACCCAGTACTAGC
Source organism: Pelophylax lessonae (assembly GCF_965119305.1). Taxonomy (NCBI): domain Eukaryota; kingdom Metazoa; phylum Chordata; class Amphibia; order Anura; family Ranidae; genus Pelophylax; species Pelophylax lessonae. Next base: position 442,968,397 of record NC_138769.1, read on the forward strand.
AAGGTGTACTTAAAGAGTGGACAGCGAATGTATATATTTAGAATTACACACACAGGTAGGTTTTGCCTTGCATTTCTATTTAAAATGAATGGGTTGTTTTACAAGGTAAGGGTTCTCATATACTTTTAAGGAATCAATTAAAAAACACAATACATGTGCAAGAGGATGGATAGTGCTGCCATTTTCTAGATTTATGTCACATACCAGTTCCAGCACAATGACATCACTTGTAGTAAAGCTGAATTGGTTAAAGGCATATTTCTGCTCTTTTTATAAAACTTATTAATGCACCCATATTGAATGAATTTTTGCACAGGAGGCTGCAAAGCAATTCTACCACCATCATAGTTCCATAGTTAGTCAGGATGAAAAAAGACACATCCATCCAGCTCAATCAATAAAATGTCCACAGGAGCTTTTAGACTGTATCTAGTTCTCCAGCTCCAGTTTGAGGCTGGAGTAGTGGTGTCACTGCACTTGTGCTCCATGGATTATGAAGTCCCTCTGCTGCGGTGGGACGTGTAGTCTTTCATTCACAGGTCCCCTGTGAATGGATAAAGTGGCTGTATGGGTGGGGCAATGAACAGCTGCACAAAACAAACTATTGGATGCTGGAGAAGAACCCTGCAATTTGGAAGGGTGTGTGATTTTTGGGGGTTTTGGGTATGGGGAATATGACCATGTTCCATGTTACAACACAAATATGGTTGTAGTCTGAAACTTGGTCAGAAAGGTGTATATAGTTTCCTTTTAACTGATTGCTTAGACCAGCAAGTCGCCAAACTCACAATTTTGAATACCGTGGAACACCAACATAATTTTTAGTCTGTGACCAGCGCTGACATTGAAAGTCCTCTCCTTCACCTCCCGCTCTCTATACTACTCCTGGCACCTCCCTCTAAGTTCACATGAGCCAGAACCACAGAGGAGGCATGGGGTATCAATGTGCACTGACAGCATTGACTGTCAGCGCACACTGAGAACAATGGAAATTAATTTGGGCGGTATACATCCGCCACAATGTTGATTTGCAGCACAACTGCTGGGGACCACCAAAATGTTCTCGTTGACCACTGGCTTAGACTAAGGGGAAAGGACTTTACCCTGGCATCCAGCACACACCTCCACTCTCTGCTGTGGAACACCAATACACTCAAATACAATGCAGGGCTACTCCTCCTGAGCAAGGAGAAGCCGTGACTGGATGACCAGTATTGAACAGCAGCTTCGTAGGACAGAAAGTGAATAAGGTAACTATTTAAACCTATTCCTTCCCTTCTTCGCCTAAATAGAAGTTAACCCATGCAGTGTGCAGGAAGAGCAGCTACATAGTATTTATTTTACTTCTGAGTGCAGTTTAGCTTAAAGTGATATTAACAGCTAAATTTATTTTAGAAAAAAAAGAAAAAAAAAAAAAAGGGAGGCTATACTTACCTGCTCTGTGAAACAATATTGCACAGAGCAGTCCCTTGCCTCCTCTTCCAAAAGTCCCCCGTCAGCATTGTCTACTTCTCCCTGCTCCATGTGCCTTCTTAGCAAGCCGTGTGCTATTGGGGCACCCATGTAGGTCCGCTCCTGAGCTGCGCTATGTGCGTCCATAAACACGCACAGCACTGGTAAGCCATGCCCCTGCACGCTCCTTTCAAAAGTTTGACAGAAGCAGGACCCTATGGCTCCCACTACCCTCTGTGTTTCGTGTAAGACCAGGAAGAGAAGAGAGCGGTGCTGCTGCCAGGACAGCCCCTTGATCGGTGAGAAGAGGCAGGGAAGTGTTTAGTGGGGAAAGAGAACAGTTAGTGCAGAGAATACATTATAGTAAAAAATTATCTAGAGTTTAGAACCACATTAATTCCACTTTACTTCATCTCAGCAGATGCCGAAATTGTAAACTGAGCTGCACATGCACAGCCAAGTGTACAATGTGGACAGATAGGGAAAAAAAAAGCATTGCTGGTTTAAGATCGAGCTTAGGTAAGTATTAGGCAGGCTGTGGGGGGAGCAGCACACAGAAGGTTTTTTACGCATGAATGCATGAAGGTGAAAAACCTTCATCTTTTAGAACTACTTTAAATCTAAAAAAAAAAAAAAAAAAACACACAACACCAAACCCCAAACCTTCTCCTACCCCAAACCCCCTAAATATGAGGTGGTATCAAGAAGTTTCAAAACTAGTTTTGTTGTAACACGCCAAGGGAAGGCAGCACAAGGCTTCAGGCACAGTTACAGGGAGCACGCACCTTCATAAGTCAGTGTGCCATCCTCCTATGTACATCATGAGCTGTGTAACTGGTGCTATTCTGATGATGTGTTTTATCACGTCTGGTATTTCATCATGGACAGCAAGTTAGAACAAAGAGCACATGTGAATTGAGTTAGAGGTGTCCCCAGACAATCATCATGCACAAGCAGCCGAATGGTTTCGACATTTTAGGGGATCGAACTCATTGAATGTCTTCTTGATCTCTCGTCATCTTCCAGTGATGTTCTTCCGCTCCTGAAGCGTGTTTGCCACTCAAAACGTCGCAAACGACTCATTGCACAATCGCTGTTAAATCGCCGAATCATGTCAAATGTCTCTGTGGCAGATTTGCCCATTTTTAAGCAGATTTTCATGCTTGCTTTCTTTTTGTTCTAACTTGCTGTCCATGATGAAATAGATGTGGTAATACACATGGTCAGAATAGCACCAATAGCACAGCTCCCACTGTACACACAGGACAATGTTTTTGGCACACTGAATTATGAAGGTCGGTGCTCCACGTGACTGTGCGTGCAGCCTTGTGCTGCCATCTGTTGGCATGTACCAAAACTAGTCTCTAAACATTTTGATATGACCTCGTACTTACCCAATCCTGATCTCGATCCAGTGATGTGCATGGGAAGAGCAGCTCTCTATCTCTCTCCTCATTGGATAGAGAGGCAGCAGTGAGAGCCATTGGCTTCCCCTGCGGTCAATCACAGCCAGTGAGGAGGGCTCAATGGACACACAGAGCTGGCTCAGGAACAAGTACGCATGAGTGCCCTCATAGAAAGCGGCTTGCTATGGGGGGCACTTGGTAAGGGGGAGGAGCCGGGAGCAGCAGCAGGGGATGCCAGAGGAGGATTGGGGCTGCTCTGTGCAAAACCATTGCACAGCGTAGGTAATAAAACATGCTTGGTATTTTAAAAAAAAAAAAACACCTTTAGAATGACTTTAAAAGTGTTACTAAAGCCACAACAGTAAAATCAGTGTGTATATGGAGTAAAGCATGCTTGTTATACTCACTATAGAACCTAAGGGGTAATCCTCTGCATTGTGTAAAAAGGCTGTTTGATCCTATCTTCTCTGTTCCTCCCCTTCTTCCACAGTTCCCAATCCATCTCCAAATAGAATTGAGCCTTGGGGGCAGGCTGTACATGCTCAGGTTAGTGTATATTGCTAGAGAGTTTTTATTTTGGGAGAATGCAAGTTATCAGCACAGGGCCTATCAGTACTGTCCAGACAGAGGGTCAGGGGTCCTGCAGCCTCATAGGACAATCAGGGGAGAATGAAAATTTCTCCTACAAGCTTACACCAGATACTAATAGAAGTCATAAGATTGCTACATACTGCTGATGAGAAAAGCAATTTAGATTTACTAAAACTATTGCATTTCCAGATATAGAGAATACAGGGTCCTGGGTTTAGTAACACTTTAAAGCAGGACTCTACCTAAAAGGGGAAGCTCCGCTTGTTTGCGCCCCCCTCCACTGCCACATTTGGGAGGAGGGAGTACCTGGTTTTGACAGATACCTGCTCCCACTTCTTGGTAAGATCGCCAATCTATGACATTTACAGCCCCTCCCCCCCCTGTTGCCTTCTGATACACACAGGTCCCAGAATATGGAGGGACCATTCAACCAATGTGCAGTCCGACTCACACATGCACAGTAAGAAACCAGCTGTGAAGGCTTCACTGCCGGTTTTCCATACTTACAATGGCGGATCCTGCAACTGAGACCAATTGATGAATCGGCTCAGGGGGCCGACATCGCAGGTTTCCTGGAGCAGGTAAGTGTCCTTATATTAAAAGTCAGCAGCTTTTCTTTTAACTGACTGGAGCTCCTCTTTAAAGTAGAAGTTCACCCTAATAATACATTTCTCGAAATGTACTGGCATCGACAATCTAAGACTAACCTATCTAGCCTTGTAAAGAAGAAATTGTTATACATACCTTTTCTGAAGCTGCTCCAGTCCAGTCCCACGCGGCAGCTTCTCTGTGGAGGTGGGTACAGAAGAGACAGCCGACAACGGAAGCCCCATAGTAACTCTATTGGTGATGTCACTTCCCAGCTGTTGTCGGCGGTGTCCCTTGCAGAGTTTCTGCCGCTGGAGACCGGTTTAGAATGACTTCAGAAAAAGTGTAGATAGGTTAGTCTTAAAATTGGTAATGCCGGAGATCTTAGTATTAAGGCCAGTTCATACCATATGCAGTCTAGTGCATTTTTCTGCATCAAAAAGCATAGAAAGTAGGTTATGTGGCCTCCAATGGCATAGTTCACACCAGTGCAGTCGGTTCAAAAAAAAAAGTAGAACATGCTGCATTTTTCCTGCACTGGAACGCATCAAAAATGCACCCCGACCCCAGTACAGTGGAAAAAAAATAAAAAAAATAAAAAGGACCTGGAATGCATCCAGAAACGCATCAAAAATGCATAAGAAACAAATCCGGAACTGATCTGCAGTGCGTTTTTGTGGTGTGAACCAACCCTGAGAGTGAACTTCCACTTTAAAGAGGAGTTCCACCCAAAAGTGGAACTTCCGCTTTAGGCAGTTCTAACCCCCTGACATGCCACATTTGGCATGTCATTTTTGGGGGGGGGGGGGCAGGTACCTAGTTTTGACAGGTACCCGCTCCCACTTCCGCTCGGATCGCCGCAGCGCCCTGAGCGGAAGTTCTCCTCTCCCCCTCCCTGCAATCTTCTGGAACACGTCAGAGGTCCCAGAAGATTGCGGGCCAATCACGACGTGTAGCGCAAATCGCGCATGCGCAGTGTGTACCCGGCTGTGAAGTCGAAAACTGTCACAGCCGGGTGATCACACCAGTGATGCCGGCGCCGCAGACAGAGAGGGAGAAGAGCGAGGCTTCGGGCGGCCGCATCGCTGGACCGTTGGGACAGGTGAGCTGGAACTCCGCTTTAACTATGTTTTTCTGAAAGGTCAATGGCTGCTATTATCTAGCGGTCAGGTTGATCCAATGGCTTCCTTTCTAAGCTATAGCCCTGGTACCCATACTCTGCCTGCTCAACAGTGTCTCAGAGGGCACAAAGTTAAGCTGTATACACACACTATACAACTTTTGTGGTTAGATTTACCTTCAACTATGTAGCACAGGGGCCTGACTGATTGCATACAAATTGAAAGTGTTTAGATTTGACCTCATATTATATGGTTTTGGTAAATCTAAAGACAATTGTATAGTGTGTATGGCTCATTAGAGTCATCTAGCAATGGCAGCCTAGGTCGCCCTGTACAGATCCAGAGATCGGGAACTGACACAGAGCCCAGCAGTCAGAGAAGGCATTTGATCTCATGATCCTGCTCTAGGGACATGCCTTGTGCCCTGATGGTAGTATTACACATCCATACACTCCTACTAATAAAACCTCACACTAATTTGTATTTAATGCTTAGCAACCCTATAAAAGAAGGCAAAGAATGGCAGGTATGCAGCATGTCAACAAAGGAATGTCTCTCCAGGAATAGAGCAGAGAGTAGAGGAGGAGATGAGCAGAGAGGAGAGGAGATGAGCAGAGGAGAGCAAGCATCCTCCTGATCACACCTGCCCACCACACTGCCAGGGACCATAGAGGACCCAGAAAAGTTCGGCGGAGTTTGTTATGGCAGCAGCAAGGCACATGTGTGTCCCATGGATCAATGACACCATGTCACACGAGGACAGCCCGGCTGGGGGGACCATGACAGGAAGAGAGCCCCCAGGAGAGGAGAGGAAGGAGTACAGCCCGGGAACAGGGAGGATGGATAACAAAGGCTGGGAAAGAAACATTAATAAAGATGTTAGGGAGTCCCAACTCACACAGGGGCCGGCCTGGAGAAACATCTGGAACAATATGGGCTCCATCCAACACTCACCTCAGAGCTCCACTCCGGCTTTGTGTCTCCCCCGGTACACAGGCCTGGGCTCCTTTCCTCACTCTTCTCGTCGGTCCCTGCCCACTTTTCTCCTTTCTCTCTCGGCATGCGCTCCCTGCCCTCCTTCTCTTCTTTAGGAAGCTCTCTTTCCGTCCAACCGACACAGCGCGTTCACCGGCTGTCACCTCCCGCCGCCTGCGCGTGCACACTCATTGGCGCGCGCTCCCGCGTCCTTCTCCGAAGCCGTCACCTGACAAGCGGTACTCCTTCGGGACTCCGTGTGTCACGTGACCCGCTGCCAGTCCAGCCGCGCTGTGCTCCGCTCTCCTCACTGGCAGCTCTAATAATAAGCCATTGTGTGCTGGGGCCTGTGAGAGGATGACAGGAGCGTGCTGAGGAGAGGAGCACAGTTTTTACACACAACTCTCCTCCTAACAATGGAAAGGAGGGATGATAACAGTACAAATTACCACACAGTCCAAAAAATGGGGGCTAATTACAAAAGGGCTGAAAAGTTCTCACAAAACAATGCCTGCACTTCTAGTAATCACATAACAAGGCTAAATAATGGAGGAGCGCTGTAAAAATGGCTGTCTGTCATGTGTTGTGGTGACTCCAGCATGCCAATACCGCTAGTTGGGAAGAAGAACCCATTGTCACCTTATACTTCCCAGGAATATACGGTGGGGGCGAGACATAACAATGTCCCCAGCCCTGCAACTATGGGACTGTGGCAGATTAGAGAAAGATTTAGTAATTCAAACTAATTTGCATATATAAATATGATTGGCCAGTTTGGAAAGTCACGCACCTGTTAGATTTTTTAATAAAGACTGTTAAGTTATACATTTTCAAATATGACATTAGCTGGCGTTCTGCCGAAAGTGCCAACTAGCCAAAATCTCCAACCACATAATTTTCGGTGACTCTCCATCAGCAATAATTGGAGATTTTCGACAAGTTGTCACAGAACACCGGCAGCGTATACATGACGAGTTGGCGTTTTCACAGAACACGGGCAGCGTATAACACACTAAAGTACACAACGAGTTGGCGTTTTCACAGAACACTGGCAGCATATACACTATGGTACACGACGAGTTGGCGTTTTCACAGAACACCGGCAGCGTATACACTACGGTACACGACGAGTTGGCGTTTTCACAGAACACCGGCAGCATATACACTACGGTACATAACGAGTTGGCGTTTTCACAGAACACCGGCAGCGTATACACTACGGTACACGACGTGTTGGCGTTTTCACAGAACACCGGCAGTATATACACTACGGTACATAACGAGTTGGCGTTTTCACAGAACACCGGCAGTGTATACACTACGGTACACGACGAGCTGGCATTGTCACAGAACACCGGCAGCGTATACACTACGGTACACGACGAGTTGGCCTTGTCACAGAACACTGGCAGCGTATACACTACGGTACATAACGAGTTGGCGTTTTAACAGAACACCGGCAGCGTATACACTATGGTACATAACGAGTTGGCGTTTTCACAGAACACCGGCAGCGTATACACTACGGTACACGACTAGTTGGCGTTTTCACAGAACACCGGCAGCATATACACTACGGTACATAACGAGTTGGCATTTTCACAGAACACCGGCAGTGTATACACTACGGTACATAACGAGTTGGCGTTTTCACAGAACACCGACAGCGTATACACTACGGTACACGACGTGTTGGCGTTTTCACAGAACACCGGCAGTATATACACTACGGTACATAACGAGTTGGCGTTTTCACAGAACACCGGCAGTGTATACACTACGGTACACGACGAGCTGGCATTGTCACAGAACACCGGCAGCGTATACACTACGGTACACGACGAGTTGGCCTTGTCACAGAACACTGGCAGCGTATACACTACGGTACATAACGAGTTGGCGTTTTAACAGAACACCGGCAGCGTATACACTATGGTACATAACGAGTTGGCGTTTTCACAGAACACCGGCAGCGTATACACTACGGTACACGACGAGTTGGCGTTTTCACAGAACACCGGCAGCATATACACTACGGTACATAACGAGTTGGCGTTTTCACAGAACACCGGCAGTGTATACACTACGGTACATAACGAGTTGGCGTTTTCACAGAACACCGACAGCATATACACTACGGTACACGACGAGTTGGCGTTTTCACAGAACACCGACAGCATATACACTACGGTACACGACGAGTTGGCATTTTCACAGAACACCGACAGCATATAAACTACGGTACATGACGAGTTGGCGTTTTCACATAACAGCGGCAGCGTTAACACTACAGTACATGACTAGTTGGCGTTTTCACAGAGCACCGACAGCCTATACACTACGGTACACGACAAGTTGGCGTTTTCACAGAACACCGGGAGTATATACACGAAGGTACATGACAAGTTGGTGTTTTCACAAAACGTCAGCAGTGTATACACTACGGTACAAAACGAGTTGGTATTTTCACAGAACACCGGCAGTATATACACTACGGTACACAACAAGTTGGCGTTTTCACAAAACACCGGCAGTGTATACACTACGGTACACGACGAGTTGGCGTTTTCACAGAACACAGGCAGCGTATACACTACGGTACACGATGAGTTGGAGTTTTAACAGAACACCTGCAATGTATACACTACGGTACACGATGAGTTGGAGTTTTAACAGAACACCTGCAATGTATACACTACGGTACACGATGAGTTGGAGTTTTAACAGAACACCGGCAGCATATGCACTACGGTACATATGGGACACAGTTGTATGTCTGATCCTCCTGGGCCTGCTTCCTGGAGAGGATGACCATATGTCTAGGACAGAGGCCTAGGATTGCAGTCTACAGTGCTGAGCAAGGGGATGGAAGCATCATGGAGGACCTTCTGTCTAAATGGGGGTACCAGAGAAGCAGGGTGGAAGTTCATCCAAGACTAAAGTATGGTCACCTCTCCCTAAAGAGTCTATAGCTGGACCAGCCAATATTTTGCACAGGGATGGGCGAACGGTTCGGCCCAAGCATGAGTTTGGGCCGAACATTTTCCTGTTCGGCCGTACGCTGAACACCCGAATTTGCAGGGTGTTCGCCAGGTGTTCATCCAGACGAATACCCTGCAATGCACTGAGTGCTGCACAGTGCACTCTGTGCCCTGATTGGACAAAGCTTTGCCCAGTCAGGGTGCAGTGTAAGCTAATAGTTAAGGAGCGGGGTCAGGAAGCCAGCAGCTGCATCCTTAACAACTGATCATCAGTTGTCAATGGCTTTCCCCACTGACAGCTAAATAAAAAAGAAAAAGTGCAGTTAAAAAAAATAAAGAAAAAAAACGCCAAAATAAAAAATAAAATAAAAACAGCATGGGTTCCCCCCCAAAATCCATACCAGACCCTCATCCAAGCATGCAGCCCGGCAGGTCAGGAAAGAGAAGGGGACAAGCGAGCAATCCCCCCCCCCCCCTCTGCTGAACCATACCAGGCTAAATGCCCTCAACATGGGGATGGGTGCTTTGGGGCCACCCCAAAGCACCTTGTCCCTATGTTGATGGGGACAAGGGCCTCTTCCCAACAGCCCTGGGCTGTGCTTGTTGGGGTCTGCGGGTGGGGGGATTTATTGAAATCTGGAAGCCCCCTTTAATAAGGGGGCTCCCAGATCTGGGCCCCCAACCTATGTGAACGGGTATCAGGTACATACATACCCCTTCCCATTCACCAAAAATGTGTCAAAAAATAATAACCACTAGAAACTGTTTTTGAAAAGTACTTTATTAAAAAAAATAGTGTCACTCAAAGTAAATCCATCATCAATCACGACGCCTGCCGGACCAGAAAAACAAAAAAAAAAAATTAAAAATGCTCTCGCCTCCAGGGAGGCCCCCCGCTGTCTGCCCGCTCTGTGATTTGATAGTTCTTATATAGGCAAGGAGCGGGGCCACCCAGCTATGTCACCCGGTGGCACCGCCCCCTTCTCACGTGACATCACAGGTGACGTAGCTGGGTGGCCCCAACCCTTGCCTATATAAGGCTTCTTTCACACGGGCTTTCCGATCTGGTCCGCCTGTCAGTTTTTCAGGCGGACCAGATCGGATGCTCCATGCAGCCCTATGGAGCGGCGGATGTCAGTGGAGACCTCTCCGCTGACACCTGCTGCTATCCGATCTGATCCTGTCCGTGAAATCCGGACGTATGGAAACCCTATTTTCCATCCGTCTGGAGGATCGGATGAAAACAGACAGGCGGTCCGTTCTCACCCAATCTCTCATAGAAGAGAGCGGGGCTCTGACAACTCCGTCTCTGCACACAGAGCGTAGATGGAGCTGTCATCCGCCTGCTCAGCGGGGATCGGCGGATCGATCCCTGCTCAGCAAAACAGACTTCGTCGGGCGCACTGCCCGTGCAGAAGGGGCCTAAGAACCGTCAAAGCACAGAGCGGGCATACAGCGGGAGGCCTCCCAAGAGGCGAGAGTGCTTTTTTTTTTTTTTTTTGGGGTCTGGCAGGTGGCGTGAATGACGATGGATGGAGAGACACAATTTTTTTGATTTTTTAATAAAGTACTTGTCAAAAACTGTTTCTTGTGGTTGTTACTTTTTGACACTTTTGGTGAATGGGTAGGGGTACAATGTCCCTGATACCCATTCACATGGGTGGGGGAAGGATCTGGCGGCCCCGGGTTCTAGATTCCGATAAGCCCCCCCCCTGCAGACCCCGACAACCACAGCCCAGGGTTGTCGGAAAGGGACCCTTGTCCCCATCAACATTGGCAATAGAAAAAAAAGTGCCGATAATGGCCACCAAAAAACGCAACACAGGTGCATTTTTGATGCGTTTTTGGCACCTTTTCAATGCATTTCAATAGGGAGGTGTGTTACACAGCAACAGAAGCACCACGGACAAGTGGGAAGACATACAGAGAATTTAAAGGGATACATTTTTCTTTAGCTTTTTTTGCACTTTTTTAAAGCACTTCAAAAACCAATAATTAAAATGTCAACAAATGGTACATATATATATATATATACCATTTTTTGGTGTATATATATATATATATATATATATATATATATATATATATACAGTTTATTTATATATATATCATATCATATAAATAATATATATATTTTAAAATCTGTCCATTTCGGTTTAGATTTTCGGCCTAGTGCATCTCGAATTTTCGGTTTCGGTCCAGAATTTTAATTTCAGTGCACCACTAAGAATTATACAAAAAAAAAATTAGTTAAACCCACGAGTGCTTTTTTTACCACTACTATTCCTTTATATTGGCTTTTGACATTTACAAATGCAACAATTTAGAAATAGGATAAAAGGTTTTGCACTGGGAAACACTTTAGAAAGATAAAAAGTGCATTTTTTTATACAATTATATAGATCAGGACAATAAAATGAGGAGGAAAGAGGGACAGAGGGACCTTGTTCCAAATCAGGGAAGTCCCTCAAAATCAGGGACAGTTGGAAGCTATGATAAAGGTAGTATATTGCAAAGATCCAGACCCAAATATACTTTAAGTAATTGTAAAGTCTCTTTTTTATAAAAACACAAAAACAAACATGTTATTCTTACCTGCCCTGTGAAGTGGTTTTGCACAGAGCAGCCCTGATCCTCCTCTTCTCTGGTCCATCTTCACTGCTCCTGGTCCCTTCCTCCTGTCGAGTGCTCCCACAGCAAGCAGCTTTCTACGGGGGCACTCGAGCCAAGCTGCAGCTCCGTGTGTCCATTCAGACACGGAGCTGTCATTTGGCCCCACCCCCTCTCTCTCCTCATCGGCTAACTGACTTTGATTGACAGCCGTGGGAGCCAATGGCGCCGCTGCTGTGTCTCAGCCAATCAGGAGATAGAGTCCTGGATGGCCGAGGGACTTGTAGACCTCACTCAGGTAAGTATTAGGGGGTGCTGGTGAGGCTGGTACACACAGAAGGTTTTTTTATCTTAAAGAGGTTGTAAACTCGTTTAACTTTTTTTTTTTTTTTTTTTACAACCTGAAAGAGAAACACATAATGAGCTAGTATGCATCGCATACTAGCTCATTATGAAATACTTACCTTACAACGAGCCCCCGCCGTGCCGCTCACTCACCTGTATGACGGGCGACATGTTCAGTCGCCCGTCTTCCGGGATCGCGGCATCCGGCCATCTGATTAGCCGGAGCCGCGGTGACATCACTCCCGCGCGGGAGCCTGACGGTCACGGCACGGGGCTCTGAAGGAATGGCACCAGCGGCCGTTCCTTCAGAGCGCATGCGCCAGTGACGTCACTGGCTGCATGTAAGGTAAATATCTCCTAAACGGTGCATGTTTAGGAGATATTTACAGTACCTATAGGTAAGCCTATCATAGGCTTACCTATAGGTAAAAGCGTCAGAGGAGGGTTTACTTCCTCTTTAATGCATAGAAAAAAACTTCTGTCCTTGCAACTCCTTAAATGTAGATGTTCATTTTCCAAAAACTAAAATTCTATTTTGTAAAGAGCTATTACAGTAATATGATGTGGAATTATCCCACAAGAACTATCAACCTAACTAAAACTGCAGACATTCTGCAAAGACAAACTTGACCTGAATATAAAAATGTTAATAATTACCAGGCTAGAAGACATTTTCATCAACATGGACTCTGCCCTAGTGTCTGGATAATTTTCTTGATAGTAAACGGTTTATATGTAGTTGAATGTTGGTATGTTGTTAAATATTAAAGCAGAACTTCGCTCCTAAAACATTTTTTTTCAAACTGTAAGTCACTCCCCTCTGCTTTTAAAAAAATATATTTTTTGAGTTTCTGTTGTTCTTTTTTTTTTTTTTTGCTTGTGTCCACTTATATACTGAATTTTGGCCTCGGTAAAATAGGTGGGATTTTGCTTCTGCTGCTACTCTGGTTTCACGGTGTTTGATGTTCTACAGCTGGAGGACGTATGGCATCATCTCTCTCTTTCTCCCCCAGTCTGACTGACTGATAAAGGCCCGTACACACGTACCGATCGTCGGCCGAAAAGTTTCGGCCGACGACCGATCGGCCGATTGTAGGCTTGTTAGTATGATGCTTCCGACGGCCGACAGCGCATTTTCGGCCGAACAGAATTTGTCGTGCAGGCATTAAAATTTTTGTTGGCCAACACTAGAACGGCCGATTGTTCGCCAGTCAGTACAGATTTCGGCCGACAGACAGCAGATTTGCAAGACTGGGCATGCTCAGAAAAGAAAAAACACACGGAAAGTTAACCATCACATGGCATCACTTCTGCAGTCGGCTGTTGTTGGCCGACAAAATTTGTGTGCAGTCTTTTGCAGTTTTCAACAGACACGACAGCCCTGGACAAAAGACGGACGATCATTCGGCCGACGATCGGTACGTGTGTACGGGGCATAAGTCACTCCCCTCTGCTTTTAAAAAAAAGATCTTTTATGAGTGTCTGTTCTTGTATTTTTTTTTGCTTGTGTCCACTTTCTGAATTTTGGCCTAGGTAAAATAGATGGGATTTTGCTGCTACTCTGGTTTCACGGTGTTAGATGTTCTACAGCTGGAGGACGTATGGCATCATCTCTCTCTTTCTCCCCCAGTCTGACTGACTGATAACACTACAAAAATACAAATATTCAATTCTTGGAAATGCCTTTCGGGGCTGCTTATTTACATATTTAGTACTTCAAGTGGACCTAAACTCAAAACATGAAGATAAGCTATGTTTTAGTGCGGCGATCGCATGTAATAACTGCTCCTTCATTACATCGGATGTGCGGATGCAAATTCAGCCATACACTTTGTATGGCTAAATTCGCACTGCACCCGCACAAAAGACGCACAGGACCCTTTTTTTCAGCCGCATCAGGATCGGATCGCACAGTGGTTCACACTTGTGCGATCCGATCCTGTGCGAACTGTCAGATCGCACTGCGATATGCGATCAAAGTGGGGGTGTCGTTAACATTTAATTGACACCCCCTGCGTATCGCATATGGCAGTGTGAACTGCCAGAGGTGCGTTTGCGATGCGGGAACAGGCTGCAAATTCGCAGCCTTCCCGCATCGCACAAGTGTGATCCGGCACTTAGGGAAAATATAGAAGTGTTAATTGAGCAGTACCCTGTAAACTTTATCTTTTGTCTTGAATTCCTCCTATAAAATAGCAGACCACTCATCGGTATGTAAGAGCTAGATTCCACTGATTGGTGGACAGGAAAACGTCAATGCTCACATCAAACAAAAGCACAAAACAAACACCATGTTTCGTGTGAACCCTGCATGGCCCCTGGCGGTCCCACTTGCAGCGGAAACGCTCACCTTAATAGGCCGGACCATTCTAACCTATCCAAACTGTACCAACCCAAACCATTCCGCTCAGTGGAAACGAGGCATAAGTGTGCCTAGGTACTCCTGTGCTCATATCTTCAAGGCTGTACATCTGCAGTGTGAGATCATCCAAGGTACTGCTGGCTGTGACTTCTAGGCCCCCATATTGGGAGTAACATTTGGTAATTGTCACCACTGCCCTGCTTCCTGAAGAAGAATCTGATTTGAATGAATTGCTTTGCTTCTGTTTCACTTATTCTGTGGATCTGTACATTGTGAACCTCTCAAGTTGCTTCTTTATTATTGCCTCATTAGTCCTCAGATCACCAGTCACAGGGGACAACAGCTCAGACATGAGGAAGCAAAGACCCGCCACTCTATCATGGTGACTGTCCCCACAGAGAGACACAGAGCAGAACAAGGCATGGTAAATGTGTAATGGGGAAAGGATCAGCTGCGGGGAGCTTACAGGCTCTTTGCTAGTCTTTTGCCCTCAATTTTCCTTTTTAAAGCCTAATTCCAGGTTTCATTTGAACCAAATGAATTATTTATATTAATAAGAAATGTTCCTGCTGTAAGCATTGTATAGCCTGTATGTAGCCAGAGATGTATAGTAACTAAGTAGAACTACTTCACTACTGTACTTAACCACTTTACCACCGGAGCATTTTGCTGTCTTACTTCTGGGCCACTTTTTGCGATTCGGCGCTGTGCGACTTTAACTGACAATTGCACGGTCGTGCGACGCCGTACTCAAACGAAATTTACGTTTTTTCCTACAAACAGAGCTTTCTTTTGGTGGTATTTGATCACCTGTGCGATTTTTACTTTTTGCGCTATAAACAAAAAAAGAGCGTTTATTTTGAAAAAATAACAATATTTTTCACATTTTTTTATATGAAATTCCCCCCAAAAAAGATGTAAAAACCATTTTTTTTTTAAATTTTTGGCCAATTTGTTTTCTGCTACCCATGTTTGGTAAAAAAAAAATCACAATAAGGGTATTTTGATTGGTTTACGCAAAAGTTATTGCGTTTACTAACTAAGGGAAAGATTTCTGTCATTTTTGGTGTTTTTTTTTTAACGCGTAATGGCGGTGATCTGCGATTTTTTTTTTGCGGGACTGCGACATTGCGGTGGACAGATCGGACTCTTGACTGACATTTTTGACACTTTTGGGGGTACCAGTGACATTACTGCAGTAATCAGTGCTATATATATGCACTGTTACTGTAAAAATGACACTGGCAGGGAAGGGGTTAATTTTATTGGAGAGGGAGGGGTTAATGTATGCCTGGTGCTTACTGACGTGTGTGGGGGGAGGTGACTGAGTGACACAAGGACAGATCCAGGGTTCAGCTATGCTGAACCCTGCAATCTGACCCTGCCTGTCACTTAGGAGATCCGCCCGCTTGTGTATACACAGGCGGAGCGGATCTCCACACTAGATCCCCGACGATCGGGGAAGAGCGGCGGCGATCGCCGCCGCTCCTCCCCTGGCCCGACTCCCGCTGTGACTGAATACAGCGGGAGCGAGCCTACCGGGGGGGGGGCGCACACGCCGCTGAGAAAGGGGAGTGTCTGACGACGTAGTACTACGTCGTCAGGCGATAACGAGCCACTCTGCCGCAGTAATATTACTGCAGGCAGACGTAAAGTGGTTAAGTACCGAAAGGCGGTATCTGTACTTTCCTGGAGTAGAATTTTTTTCTCCTACTTCCACTTTTACTTCACTACATTTTTTCGATGATTTCAATACTTCTACTCCGATATTTTTTTTCTTGTGCTGCATAGTTACTCGTTACTATTATAAAAATTACCACTGCCAGAACAGTAGATGGCAGGTTTCATGAAGCTCAAAACATGTGTATTATAAGCGCATACGAAAATAAATGCTACTGTATGTATAAATAGAAGCTGCATTTGAAATAATAAAAAACAATATGATGTTCAAACTCTTGACTTCTTTCTTTAATAACTACATAACACAGTACTTGTTCTTTTACTTTCAGTACTTGAGTAGCAATTTTTTTTTCAAAACTACTGGTACTTTTACTTTCAGTACTTGAGTAGCAAATTTTTTTTTAAAAAAACTACTTGCAATACTTAAGTACAAAAAAATGTTGAATACTTTAGTACTTCTACTCAAGTCACTTTTTGATCGAGCACTTCCACTTCTACTCAAGTCACTTTTTGATCGAGCACTTGTACTTTTACTCAAGTATGGGTTTTGAGTACTTTATACAACTCTGTATGTAGCATCAGCTAAATACAGTGTACAGTACTGTGTTCCGGTAAGGGCACAGTGACTTCCTCCCCCAGGGACGGATGACATCATGATCTTTATGATAAAAATACAAAGCTGCCCAAGAATGGCTACGCAACGCTTAGCCTGATTTCTTGAGGGTTGAAAGTTTCTTGGGGGCAGCACTGGCATTGTCAGGACTCCATGTTATGTCATCAGTCTGCTGGAAGCATTTCCTCGGTATCGTCTCTCCCGGTAATCAGATGTAAAAGGAAACTAAAGTCAAAACGTTTTTATTTATTTCCCCATATGTGTCCCATTGGGATGATTTCCCTTTACTTCCTGTCCCATAGCCATAAAAGGAATCATAAGGAAATCCCATCAAAGGGAGAGAAATGCCTGGTAGTCACCAGGGTCACAAGAACTATTGTCCCTCTTGGAAGATTTCTTTTCTGGTGACTACTTAAAATTTGGGAATATTCTCTTGTTTCCTAATAACTGACAGCAATAAAACCTGACAGATATTCCAATCTCTCTCCAGTTTTGCCTTCAAGGGATTGTAAAGGCAGAAGGTTTTTCTTATCCTAATGCTGTCTATGCATTTAAGCAGAGTTCCACCCAAAGGTGCAACCTCCGCTTATCTGATTCCTCCGCCCGTCTGGTGCCACGATTGGCACCTTTTGGGGGGTAGGGGGGGGGCGGCTACCTGTTTTTCACAGGTCTCTGTCCCCACTTTTGTTTGGAACTTGACGTGGCGATGTCTGTCAGAAGTTCGACCCCCCTCCTCCTCCCTCTCCCGCAGGACCATTCAGGAAGCGCAGCATGCTTCGCACATGCACAGTAGGGAACTGGCTGTGAAGCCGCAAAGGCTTACCACGAAACATCGGCTGGGGTGCTGACATTGCTGGATTCCATACCAAGTACGTGTCCTAATATTAAGTCAGCAGCTACAGTATGTGTAGCTGCTGACTTTTAATTTTTGGAGGTGGGGCGGAACTCCGCTAAGATAAAAAAACCTTCTGTGTGCAGCAGCCCCCCCTAATACTTACCTGAGCCCATCTTTATCCACTGATGCTGCAGGAGTGTCTCAGCTGCCCTCCTTATTGGCTGAGACAGCAGTGCAGTGCCATTGGCTCCTGCTGCTGTCAATCAAAGTCAGTCAGCCAATCAGGAGAGAGAGGGGCAGGTCCGGGTCACGGCTCCATGTCTGAATGGACACAGGGAGCTGTGACTCGGCTCGGGTGCCCCCATAGCAAGCTGCTTGCTGTGGGGGCACTCAGCAGGAAGGAGGGGCCAGGAGCAGTGAAGAGGGACCCGAGAAGAGGAGGATGAGGGCTGCTCTGTGCAAAACCACTGCACAAAGCAGGTAAGTATACTTTGTTTGCTATTTATAAAAAAAAATGAGACTTTACAGTTACTTTTAGTTATACGTTAAACATTGTAATTATAGCAAGTCACAAAGAGATAGGCCACTGCAGGAGTTGATTAGTATCAGGCATTTGAAAGCTAGCACTGCACAGACAGTAGGATTTAAATGATTGCGTCATCTGTGAGCTGGAATCTCAGTTCAGGAAATAGACTGTGACCTCAGATGATGTCTGAACAAAGATGACACTGTCGTTCTGGAGAGAAAAGTAGCTGGAGGCATTTTCATCGGGAGCACTGTATTCTCTGTGAGGGATAAGAAAAAGCTTGAAATGTTATAATAAAACATTACCTAGCATGGTGTACCTAACAAAAACTATATATCTGATGACTTGCTTTAAAGTGTTAGCCTTTGACAATTTTTTAATTTTTGTTTAAACTAGCTAGTACTACGGTGAACAACAGTGAGCTCTATTCTCTGATTCCTGCTACTGGTATCACTGACTGCATAATACTTTCTATACAATGAAATCTGCTTGCACTAGGTCATAGTTGAGAGTTAGTAAACTGTAAGGCAAAGTACACTCCGGGGTTTATTTACTCTATAGGCATTAAGGTTTTTCAGTTTGTAAGGGAACTTTCATTTTAAAGTGGTAGTAAATCCACATTTTCATCTTTAACCTACAGGTAAGCCTGTAATAAGGTACTGAATATCTCCTAAACTTGCACTGTTTGAGAGATATTCGGAGTGCATGCATCTGGTGACATTAGCGGGGAATGCACTCTGAATGTTCAGCATGCTGTGCCGAACCATCAGAGCCCACGCTGTAAGCGGCGGCTTCCGTGTGCGAGGGATGACATCATCGTTCCCCCCCGGCCACTCATGTAGCCGGAGGCTGGGAACCCGGAAGGAATACCAGGTGAAGATGGAAGCCCTCTCAGCAGTGACAGCAGGCGTTGAAGGCTTCGTTTTAGGATAAGTCTCTCATAATGTGCTAGTATGAGGTACATACTAGCACATTATGCCATTGTCTTACTACTGCTTAAAGGGTTCACACTGTGTGCGGACACAGCTCAGAGCAGGGGTCCGGTACGTCCCTCTTCTCCATTTCAGGGAGGAGTCAGGACCCAATTTTTGTCTAAATTTGGACCTGAAACTGAGCCAAAGATGCACAGGATCCTTGTGCAATGCGCTCCATGGCCGCCTCGGAGATGTGTGAACAAGCTCCATTGAGAGCCAGTCCCAGTCTCCTGTTATGCGAATTAGATGCAGGGAAGCCCACATCCAATTTGCATCAGTGTGAACCCAGCCTAAAGAATAAGTTCACCTATTGTAGCATGTTACACCTGTAACCTCACAAGCCCCCAGTGACAGCAGGCGAGGGATCCTCTCCCCATACCCATTGTCACATTTCAAACACAGCGTGGCTGCGAGGAGCTCCACTCACACAGCTGAATCATTCATTCAAAGAGTTCTATGCATGAATGAACTACAAGTCCCATCTGCCAGAAACTGAAGGCTTGTAGTGCTCAATGAATTGTGAGGGCACTGGTGAACTCCCTCGTAGTTCATTGATTTTTCCTGCACTTCAGTAACTGTCTTCCCGTATGGAGATACAGGAAGACAGCTGTACTGGGAGTCTGGCATTGCAACAGCTATCTACTAATTGAGGGTGCAATTCTCTGCAGGCTGTAGAGTAAAAAAGTAATAAACACATTTTTACCTTCAAAATCATATGCATTTTTTGAACAGCCTAGTTGCCTTTAGTATATCAACCCCATTGTCTGCAGTTAAACACAAGGCTCCATTAGTGATAAAAGCCAGACTAGGAAATATGAAATTTGTAGCCCTTCACATATCCTTGTTTTTGATTCTAAGGTTTCTATTCAGTCACTTGCTGTCTTTTAGGGCTCTTTCACACAGGATGTCCGTCGGACGGACTCCGTTTATCTCAGCGGGGAATCGATCCGCTGATCCTCCGCTGAGCAGGAAAATGACAGCTGTCAGAGCCCCATACATCTCTATGGGGGAATCAGATGGGAACGGACCGTCGGTCCGTTCTCATCCGATCTCATCTGATCCCATCCACTGGACGGATGGAAAATAGGGTTTCCATTCGTCCAGATTTGACAGATCGGGTGTCAGCGGACATGTCTCCGCTGACATCCAATGCCCCATAGAGATGCATGGGGAGACCGTTCAGATCCGCCAAAAAAAACGGACAGGCGGATCTGAACGGTCTGCCTGTGTGAAAGGGGCCTTAATTTGGCAAGTCTCACCTTATCCTAGTCTAAGCAGAAAAAAATAAAAGGTGATTTCAGGCAAGAGCTTTTCTTGACAGTGTTTTCAGACCTGTCCCAAATCTTGTTCCTGGTATTACAAGGTCCTGTTCACCTCCGCCCTTTCATAATGCAGGGTTCTTCACTTTAGTACATGGGTGTCCAACCTTTTGGCTTCTCTGGGCCACATTGAGTGTAGAGAAATTTTCTCGGGCCGCATATAAAATATATACTATAGTTAAGGTATATTAGTAAAAAAAACGCCGCTGACCCCCCCCCCCCCCCCCCAGCACTAATTTAACACAATTAGTGGATGATCCCCTCCGAGGCAGCCTCTGCCTACAGTTAGTTGGGCCATGCCCGCGACTCGACTTTTTTCCTCCCCAGCAAAAAATAAATAAAAAATTGTCAGGGGGCAGTGGGCCGCATTGCCTGCAGTTCTGGGCCGCATGCGGCCCCCAGGCCGCAGGTTGGACATGCCTGCTTTAGTATGAAACTCTTTTGAGGTACTTGTCATTTTTCTGAGTTTAGAGGTACAGAACATTGACAAATGAATGCTGTTTGATCATTATTTGTACATCAATACACTTTCCACTGCCTGTATACAGTATCTCACAAAAATGAGTACAGGCTTCACATTTTTGTAAATATTGTATTATATCTTTTCACAACACTAAGATTTGACACTTTGCTACAATGTAAAGTAGTGCGTGTACAGCTTGTATACGTGCCGGTTCACACTGCAGCGACGCTACTTCGCACCGCGACCTCCGAGGTCGCGGTGCGAGCAGCGCGCCGCGACCTCGGAGCGGCCGCCACGGACTTCATAACATTGAAGTCTATGGCGGTCGCCTCCGGGTCGCCCCAAAGAAGCTCCGGACCCTTTTTCTAGGTCGGAGCGACTTGTGTCGCTCCTATTAGAAAGGGTCCGCAGCTTCCCTATGGGAGGCGACCTGCGGCGACCTGTGAGGCGACCAGGTCGCCTCACAGGTCGCCCTAGTGTGAACCGGCACTAACAGTGTAAATTTGCTGTCCCCTCAAAATAACTCAACACACAGCCATTAATGTCTAAACCGCTGGCAACAAAAGTGAGTACACCCCTAAGTAAGAAGGTCCAAATTGGGCCCAAAGTGTCAATATTTTGTGTGGCCACCATTATTTTTCAGCATTGTCTTAACCCTCTTGGGCATGGAGTTCACCAGAGGTTCATAGGTTGCCACTGATGTCCTCTTCCATTCTTCCAAGACGACATCACGGAGCTGATAGATGTTAGAGACCTTGCGCTCCTCCACCTTCCGTTTGAGGGTGCCCCACAGATGCTCAATAGGATTTAGGTCTAGAGACATGCTTGGCCAGTCCATCACCATTACCCTCAGCTTCTTTAGAAAGGCAATGGTCATCTTGGAGGTGTGTTTGGGGTCGTTATCATGTTGGAGTACTGCCCTGTGTTCCAGTCTCCGAAGGGAGGGGATCATGCTCTGCTTCAGTATGTCTCAGTACATGTTGGCATTCATGGTTTCCTCAATGAACTGTAGCTCCCCATTGCCGGCAGCAGTCATGTAGCCCCAGAGCATGAAACTCCCACCACCATGCTTGACTGTAGGCAAGACACACTTGTCTTTGTACTCCTCACCTGGTTGCCGCCACACACGCCTGACACCATCTGAACCAAATACATTTATCTTGGTCTTATCAGACCACAGGACATGGTTCCAGTAATCCATGTCCTTAGTCTGCTTGTCTTCAGCAAACTGTTTGCGGGCTTTCTTGTGCATCATCTTTAGAAGAGGCTTCCTTCTGGGACGACAGCCGTGTAGACCAATTTGATGCAGTGTGTGGCGTTTGGTCTGAGCACTGACAGGCTGACCCCCCCCCACCCCCACCCCTTCAACCTCTGCACCAATGCTGGCAGCACTCATATGTCTATTTCCCAAAGACAACCTCTGGATAAGACGCTGAGCACGTGCACTCAGCTTCTTTGGTTGACCGTGGCGAGGCCTATTCTGAGTGTACCCTGCCCTGGTAAACTGTTGTATGCTCTTGGCCACTGTGCTGCAGCTCAGTTTCAGGGTCTTGGCAATCTTCTTATAGCCTAGGCCATCTTTATGTAGAGCAACAACTATTTTTTTCAGATCCTCAGAGAGTTCTTTGCCATGAGGTGCCATGCTGAACTTTCAGTGAGCAGTATGACAGTGAGAGCAATAACACAAAATTTAACACACCTGCTCCCCACTCACACCTGAGACCTTGAACACTAATGAGTCACATGACACCGGGGAGGGCTAATTGGGCCCAATTTGGACATTTTCACTTAGGTATGTACTCACTTTTGTTGCCAGCGGTTTAGACATTCATAGCTGTGTGTTGTTATTTTGAGGGGACAGCAAACTTACCCTGTTATACAAGCTGTACGCTCACTACTTTACATTGTAGCAAAGTGTCATTACTTCAGTGTTGTCACATGAAAAGGTATAATAAAAGGTATAATAAAATATTCACAAAAATGTGAGGGGTGTACTCACTTTTGTGAGATACTTAATATGGGGTTTGATTGTAGGCAGTGAAGATAAAAAAAAAAAACATATAAGTAAAGGCTGTTCCTTTATAACACCTTAGGGCTCAGCCAGCCTATATGCAAGAGCCCTTATAACTATTATTAGCCGGCGGTGCTGATCGAGAGAAATATTTCCAAATTTTCTTTGTTCTGGGCAAAGCCCTTCCATGTGCACCTTAATTTAAGCTAGTTATAAATTGATTGGAGAGGTTGTAATTTTTCTTAAAAAATTCAAACACGTCTGTGTTTAGTTTGCAAAAAAAAAAGAAAACACTTTATTATGTATTGTACCAGAAACTTCATTTGCCTCATTATAATAGGGTCAATAATAATAATAATAATAAATGCTGAATAAAATGGAAAGTTATTTTAGTCCCCATATGATAGAAAAAATGTTTGTTATCATGACAAAATTCAGTTTTAAACTATCTGATCACCACTTTCTACTGCTGAGACTTGTCTGGGGTGTGCTTTGGCATCTACTAAATGACCTTGGCCCGGCAATGATTATTATAGCAAGTCATTAAATGTACTTTACATATAACTAGCATGAACACCTAAATCTGTACTGATATCAGCCGCCTGTAATCCTCTGCACATAGGCAATTACAATTAATGCAGAACTAAACGGTATCTGAGCACCACAAACTGAAAACACTATTAAATTTATATTTAACATTCACAGCAAACTCATTCATCCATGTCTCCATACTTAATTTTGTTAAATCACTTTGAAAAACACCCCATTAGCATTTCTGGCTTAAATTTAGACAGAGGATTTATGTAACATTCCTGGAATCCATCTGCCCTTACTTAGGCATGCAGTCAGGAGATGTACTTATCTAAGAAAACCTCTCCTCCTTATCTAAAGATGAAAGAAAAAAAATGTCCAAGAAGACTCCTGGGATGCATGACATAATTTGCTTGGCTAGGAAGCAACTGAAGAAATATAAAACAAGTAAATATAATCATAGGTGTGTGCAGCCTATTGCATTAGGGTGTGCACCCCAAAGATGCAGTAAATGGTGGGTGTGGCCAAATTGTGGTTAAAAACAAAAAAAACAAAAGCCTTCCTGTACCTATAAAATATACTTTAGGTTTTTCCTTCCACCCAATAGGGTGCATTCACACTAATGCCGTATGGTTTACATGGTTGGATCGCAGTGTACCTGCAGTTTTTGTGTGGGTTAGTTGCACTTTGCCATAGACTTCTATTATGCCCCATGGTTTTGGTGCACTTTCTAAAAAAACAAAAACTGAAAGGGCCGTTTTGGTCCGCTTTCAGAAAACGCATCAAAACCATGAGACATAATAGAAGTCTATGGCAAAGTGCAGCTAACCTACAGGAAAACTGCAGGTACTCTGCCTCCCTACTGACCCCTGGACTGCACCTCACTTGATACTGACCTCTGAACTCTGCTTCACTTACTACTGACATCTGAACTCCACCTCATTTACTATTGACCTCTGAACTCTGCCTCACTTACAACTGACCCCTGAACTCCGCCTCACTTACCACTACCTCTGAACTGCGCATCACTTACTATTGACATGTGCCCCAAAGCACCCCCCCCCCCCATGTTGAGGGGGACCCACGCCATTTTTTTTTTTCACATTTTTCTATTGCTGGCAATGATATTGTATTTCAGACAATTTAAATGTCATTTCATTCATTTTTTTTTTTTTAGAAATATCATTTTTGCTGCAGCATGTTCTATAAATGCTACAGATGTGCATAGGGCCTTTTTAGACTTTTTAAATTGTCTGAATTTTTTTTTAACATTCACCTGTCAGCGGGGAACCCACTGTAAGCTGATGAGTCATCTGTTGTTAAGGACTCGACGGATGGCTTCCTGGCATGCCCCTTAGCAACCAGCTGAATGTTGTAAATTACCGCTTGAAAATATGAGGTAATTACCACTCAATTGAATGAATAATGCATTCGTTACTTTACACAAAATTCTTAATGAATTGCACTTTCACAACTGATTTACTGCAAGCTTTATTTTACCACATTTTATTAGCAGTTATTTAACTGAATGGACCCCAAAGATAGGCAGGGCTCTCAAAAGGAACACACCCTGCATCAATAAAGGGAATCCACACGTGGTGCTTTGACTCCAAAAATGTTCTCTAGTCACTGATTATAGACAAGTAGTAGGAAGAGCTGGCAACTCCAGAAATCCTCTTTAAAGACTTTATTGTAGATACAGTAATGACAATAAATCATGCTAACACGTTTCCGCAAAATAGCCTTGTTAACAGCATGGTACTTAATAAAAAGACAGAGCATATATACACAAATTATTCACCCAAATGGGCAGGCACATACTGTAATTAAACAATTAGTACAAGCATTGGTGCAATTAAAGGAGAAGTA
This sequence comes from Pelophylax lessonae, assembly GCF_965119305.1. Lineage (NCBI taxonomy): Eukaryota > Metazoa > Chordata > Amphibia > Anura > Ranidae > Pelophylax > Pelophylax lessonae. The sequence goes on from NC_138769.1 coordinate 442,993,649, forward strand.
CATGCAAAACCTAACTAACGCTTAACCTGCTCTGTGCCACATTCTAAACCTAAGCTATCTAACCCTGTAAAGCAAAAATCGCTGTACTTACCGTATTCTACAGCCAATATGGTCCGGTCCCAAGCTGAGCTATCAGCAACGGCTTCAGCGTGGAGGCCTGTGCAGGAGAGGCACTCGACATCGGCAGCCCCATAGTAAGTCTATGGGTGATGTCACTTCCCATTCATTTCACAGCCGTTGTCCGTCCTCTCCTGCACACAGCCTCTGTCGCTGGAGACTGAATCAGGTGCAGAAAAGGTAAGTACAGCGATTTTTGCTTTACAGGGTTAGATAGATTAGGTTTAGAATGTGGCAAAGAGCAGGTTTAGCGTTAGTTAGGTTTTGCCTGGACTTACCCTTTAGGTAATTTAAAACAATAGAACAAGGGAACAGGGGTGCATAAGTATGCTAACAATGGGTTAGGTAAAAAAGTGCAAGATAAAACTGCACAAATAAACGCGAGGAAGCCCATAGATACTTGTTTATGCAGATAGTGAAAACATTACCCTGCAGGAACAGACATAAAGAGAATTAAATTATAGCAGAGAGTTACTAGAGTTAATGCCCATACACACAATAAGAAAATCTGTAGGGAAAATTCGTCCGACGACCGATCTGCCGATTTTCGGATTGTTAGTATGGTGCTTTCGACAGCCGACTCCGACTTTTCGGCCGACAAAATCCTGATGTGCAGGCTATATAATTTTTGTCGTCCGTCAAAACAACGTCCGATTTTCGTCTCCTTAGTACAGATTTCGACGGAAAAAAATCTTAAGAGCAAGACTAAGCATGCTCAGAGACGAAAGAACGCATACAAAGCAATCCAACACATGACATCACTTCTGAGGTGGAATTCTGTCGTACAGGAAAATTTGTATGAAAATAACCTCTTCACTTTCCACATCAGACTAGCATGCCACAAAAAACGGACGACAGATCATTCGATAATCTGATCGTGTGTACGGGGCTTTACTATGGGGCTTCCATTGTTGGCTGCCTCTTCTGCACCCACCTCCAAACCGAAGCTGCTGCTGACAGCTGATGCAGGGATCGGACCGAATCGGATGCAGAATAGGCAAGTATATCGACTTTTGCTTTACAAGGTTAGATAGATTAGGTTTAGAATGTGGCAGAGAGCAGGTTTAGCATTAGGTTTTGCCTGAACTTTTACTTTAAGTGGTATTAAACCCAAAAGCAAACATTTATTATTTAGCAGCTTATCAATTCTTAGATGTTGTGACTGCATTATTTTTCTTTTGTTAGGCTTTCTTTTTGTCATTTGTACTTGGTAATCCTGCCAATAAGTCTGTTGTTCTTTCACAGAACAAGTTGTCCTGCAGATATAGCAGTTATAAGTTTGAGATAAAACACTGACACTAACAATGATTAGAATTCACCAGTGCAGGAAAATAAATAAGGTTGCTGCACCATTTTCATGTGAATGGGAATGCGAGTTCAGCCATACAAACTGTATGGTTGAATTTGCATGGCACAGACATTGACGTGTGATCTGCACTCTGTGTATTACGTAGTCCTGTACTCAGTGCTCCCTGTATTATGCTGTCCTGTGCCCAGTACTCTGTGTATTATGCAGTCCTGTGTCCAGGGCTCTGTGTATTATGTAGTCCTGTGCCCAGCACTCTGTTTATTATGTAATCCTGATCCCAGCGCTCTGTGTATTATGTTGTCTTGTTCCCAGCGCTCTGTATATTATGCAGTCCTGTGCCCAGCGCTCTGTGTATTGTGAAGTCTTGTGACCAGCGCTCTGTGTATTATTCAGTCCTGTGCCCAGCACTCTGTGTATTATGCAGTCCTGTGCTCAGCACTCTGTGTATTATGTAGTCCTGTGCCCAGCACTCTGTATATTATGCAGTCCTGTGCCCAGTGCTCTGTGTATTAGGCAGTCCTGTGCCCAGAGCTCTGTGTATTATGCAGCCCTGCACCATTTGGCAATACAAATAAAAAAGTCCCCAGATTTTATTTTAAATATCTGGTCACCTTAGTCTACAAACTATGGTATATATACTGGAATTTACACAGCTATGATGCTATACTGTAATGGTGGCGATCGGTGACTTAAAGTGTGACTGTGATGGGATGGTGGGCAATTTGGCACTGGCACTGACACTGGCTGGCTGGAAGAGTCACTAATTGACATTTACTTCGCCAGTGACACTAATAGTGACTAGTGATAATACTGTATACTAACACTGTACTAATGATACTGGCTGGGAAGGGGTTAACATCTACATCAAGAGGTTAACTGTGTGCCCGTCAAGTGTAACGTGTGCTGCATTTACTTACTAATCTGGCTGTGTTTTCTTTGTAAACACAGAACCCTGTGTGTGTGATTAGACATAGCCAATCAGCTGGTTTCAGCCAAAATCATAGGCTGAAATCTGTTACCAAACTTGCACTGTGTCCAATAACAGCACGGGTTGGCAGGGGGGAGAACGAAAGAAAAGGTTGAATGGGCTTTATTGGTTGCAACTTATGACCCCAAATAAGGAAACGAGTACTCCAACTACAAAAGTTAATTAAAAGCCTAAACTGACTAAAAAAAACAGTTGAAACCGAAATCAATTAGACATATTGATCAGACATGATAGGCTAACAATCCCCCTTGTATATTGGGGGCAAGGCCTGACTGTGCTAAAACTTGTAACATAAATGACCCAGTACAATTTAACACATATAAGAATATGATGAAGGTTTTTCTATTAATGGGGCCCAGTATAGGAGTCGCTATTGTGGATCTCTACGCGTTTCACCAATAGGCTTCTTCCGCATGCACACCCCAAACCTGGAAGAAAGATGGCAACATACAGTACATGTTAAAAAAAGTTACCTGCTTTTGATACATAAGGCTTTAGTAAACTAAATGTCATTCAGTTAGTTTTACATCTAATTGAATTGTAAATCATTTGCAGGTAAAACAGTTCATGTGCATAAATTACAACTGTATATGTTTATTTGTTGGGTTTTGTGTACACCCAAGAAAGATGAATACAGTATGTGTCTGTGTTGTTTTCTCCTGCTGTGTCCTGATTTTTAACCTGGCTGCTCCTAATTACTGTATGAGTTGTTTCAGCCGTTTCCTGAGATGATTTAAGCTCCTTCAAGTTGCTTCTGAAATTATTCAAATTGCATTTACACTTATTTTTATAAGAAAGAAAATGTACTCTGCTACATGTTTTGGTAAAAAAAAAAATCTCAAAAAGTGTAAATTAACTGGTTTGTGTAACAGTTATAGCGTCTACTACTAGTGTAATACTGTGCCCAGAGCTCTGTGTATTATGCAGTTCTGTGTCAGCACTCTGTGTATTATGTAATCCTGATCCCAGCGCTCTATATATTATGTAGTCCTGTGCCCAGCGCTCTGTGTATTATGTAATCCTGTGCCCAGCGCTCTGTATATTATGCAGTCCTGTGTCAGCACTCTGTGTATTATGTAATCCTGATCCCAGCGCTCTATGTATTATGTAGTCCTGTGCCCAGCGCTCTGTGTATTATGTAATCCTGTGCCCAGCGCTCTGTATATTATGCAGTCCTGTGTCAGCACTCTGTGTATTATGTAATCCTGATCCCAGGGCTCTATGTATTATGTAGTCCTGTGCCCAGCGCTCTGTGTATTATGTAGTCCTGTACCCTGCGCTCTGTGCATTGTGTAGTCCAGTGTATTTTTTCCCCAAAAACTGTGTTTTAAAAACTGCTGCGCAAATACCATGTGACATAAAAAATTGCAAAACCCACCAATTTATGTTCTAGGGCCTCTGCTTTAAAATATATACATATAATGTTTGGGGGTTCTAACTAATTTTCTAGCAAAAACAGATTTTCACATGGAAACAAAAAGTGCCAGAAAATGCCTGGTCTTCAAGTGGTTAATAATGTATAATACATTTATTTCAGTTGTAGACATAATAGACATAATGAGCTTATTTAGGGAAGGAAAGCATCCAGTGGTTATAAAATGGATTTTATGATTGCATCTTTTCAGCCCTAGGATTAAAATATATGGATTCATTGATCAAGTTCTCCAACATGTCAAATGAATTCCAACCTTCCATAAATCAATTGTTAAACAGCACACTGAGATTAGCAATTACGTCAAAGTGCTGTTAACTAATTTCACACAAGAATACACTCACTCTCTTGGTATGTCCCTTAGCCTTTATTTAATGAGTAACAGACACATAATTTAAATATATACAAATACCACATATATAGGTCACTCAGGCACTGAGCACTGCATCATGGGATGGGGTGGGACAATTTAATCATGGGCCGTATCAGAGGTATGATTGCCCTGAAAAAGGCCGATTGTATCTGTAAGACTAGATGTCTAGAGCATTCCCTACAATTACGTAAGTCGTCAAGAGCCTCTCCACCATCAGAAGTTGGGTCCCCCAGTGCACCCCCATTGCCTTGTGCTGCTGCTGGGAAGAAGCTGGAGGCAATGCTGGAAAGCAGGAAGTACAGGATCTGGGGGAGGACCAGAGGAGGGCTGGAGCTCTTCTGCAGCTGCAGGTGAGGTGTGAGGGCCACATATAAAGGCCTGGAGGGCCAGATTCGGCCCGCGGGCCTTGTGTTTGACACATTTGCCCTAAGGGAAGGGGGGGGCACAGTTTGGCATCTTTGCCCTGGGCGCTGGATGACCTTGTCCCGGAATTGACACCAACTACTGGCCACAGTCATTGCCGGGCATGTCGGAGAGTTGGGCTGCTTCAACTACCCAAGTGCTGCAAGCACACGTTTTTGAATATTTTTTTTTTATTTTTTTTCATGTAATCTTTATTTAGGGACATTTTCATACAAAATAAAAAATAAAGCGACAAGTCGCATAGCAAAAGATATCAAGGTAAAACAAAAAAAAAAAAACACAAAAAAATACAGTAGTAGGTATCATAGAGAAAGTCAATGTTCAACCTCAGCGACAGGGCTGTGCCACTTGCAATAAAAGGAAAAACAAAGTTAAAGTGCAAATATGGTTTGGCCAGCTGCCATAGCTCCCTTATCTAACCACGGTACTCCAGGGAGCGAAAAATTATAGCCGAAGATTGAAAGCTGTCCATCTGTGGAAAGAAAGGAAAACAGGGAAAGTCGGGACTTTAAATGAGGTTACAAAAACTTTTGTATCTCCATCCCTAAAATCATGTGAGACAAGGGGGGGTTTTGGTGGGACTTTGAATGAGGCGTGTGATTGTCTGGCCATAAACTATACAAAAATGTGTTGTGAGGTATCTATGTGTGCATACCATCAAAACAAAAACATGAGTAAATACACATGTAACTTGATTTATTATGGATGCACATGTAGTAACAACATGGGGACAATAGATGACATACAATGGTCCCAATAACAGAGCATATAAAAAGTACATATTCAAATGGAGTATAAAAACAACATGAAATGATTTGTAACAAAATAGTACATAGTCCACAGAGATTGCATCATGATTGCTCTACGCGTTTCGTGTTAAACAACACTTCCTCAGGAGCTGGTGCAAAATGATTAACTATAAAAAAGAAAATATCATGAAGTAATACATATAGTGGTATACATGTCCATTGAGAAGAGTATTAGTTATATAGGGTTGCTTACAATAAGATGAAGCTGTTGCCTCAAAGGACCCACCAGGGGAGGACCCCTGTGTACCATCTGACCCGGGAGCTGAGGGAGACATGCCAGGCAAGTGTGGGGGGCAACAATAGAAGTACAGTGACTGAATCTTGATAGTAGAGAGAATGGTAATTGTCTCAATAGACATTCGATATAATATCTAAAATTAAAATATATATATAATGTAGTATGAGCAGAGTAGTAATAACAATCGTTTGTATATAGAGTTGTATGATAGTATAGTAAACAAATATTGAGTATACCAGATAGATGGGTACCAAGATAGAGAAAGAAACCCAAGTGACAGACCCGATTTAGAGTATCCCTATGGTGTATACATGCTAGAACATCAGAGGGATGTGCAAATAAGACATTGAGAGAAATAAAATATTAGTGAGGTTGAGTGAAAAGCATAACAAATGACCCGAGGTGAAGGTTGTGAACCGAGGTATTGGAAAAAATGAAAATAAAATATAGTGAAGGTGATACCAGTGTAAGAAATTAGACCCATATTCCGAAGAGTGTGGAGATGAGTGAGGATAGAGAGTGTAAAGTAAAAAGAAAAAAATCCGGAATATTACCGATTGTGACTAGGTGCCTGGAGTGAGGATCAATGAAAGAATAAAGAGTTGTTGCGCTCAGAAACCCGCCGGGAAGGCTCCCAGCGTCACGCAGCCGTTCCCGAATAGAGACACCGGCGACCGCCAGTGAACAGCTGAGCGGAAGTCGGCGCCTCGTGGAGGAAGGTAGATGGTGTGTCAGCGTGCCGGTCTGACGGCCAAGCCAGTGGCGTCATAAATCAGCACGGAAGGGGCGTGGCGCCGATGCGCCGCGGCCAGACCCGCCCACACCCCCGCATCACAAGGATGAAGGAGAAGGGGGAGGGAGGCAGGAGCACTACGCAGCCCCCGGGCAGTGGCCCGGGACCTGCCCTGCCAAACCCGCCCCCACCCCCGCATCACAAGGATGAAGGAGGAAGGGGAGGGAGGCAGGAGCGCATCGCAGCTCCCGGGACAAACAGGACAGGAGAAACCACCAATCGGCAAGTCCTAAGGGAAAAAGCAACAGTGTGCCCTGAGTGAGACCTCTAACAATGAGATAATAATGACAAATTGTATAGGTTGCAATAGTAATAAACATTGGTAATTATAGTGACCGATCCTATATAAAAATAGGGCCATGCCCCCTGGAGGTGACAACCACGTTTGTACTGGTACAGGGTAAATAGTAAGCCGACCCCAATGGTCCACAGGGTCAGCCCCCTGAGTGTGACAAACGTATGCACTTGTACAAGGGGTGGTCCAGAGAACCGCACGCCTCCATCCCTAATCATTGGAAGGAAAACAGGGAAAGTCGGGACTTTAAATGAGGTTACAAAACCTTTTGTATCTCCATCCCTAAAATCATGTGAGACAAGGGGGGGTTTTGGTGGGACTTTGAATGAGGCGTGTGATTGTCTGGCCATAAACTATACAAAAATGTGTTGTGAGGTATCTATGTGTGCATACCATCAAAACAAAAACATGAGTAAATACACATGTAACTTGATTTATTATGGATGCACATGTAGTAACAACATGGGGACAATAGATGACATACAATGGTCCCAATAACAGAGCATATAAAAAGTACATATTCAAATGGAGTATAAAAACAACATGAAATGATTTGTAACAAAATAGTACATAGTCCACACTAATATTTTATTTCTCTCAATGTCTTATTTGCACATCCCTCTGATGTTCTAGCATGTATACACCATAGGGATACTCTAAATCGGGTCTGTCACTTGGGTTTCTTTCTCTATCTTGGTACCCATCTATCTGGTATACTCAATATTTGTTTACTATACTATCATACAACTCTATATACAAACGATTGTTATTACTACTCTGCTCATACTACATTATATATATATTTTAATTTTAGATATTATATCGAATGTCTATTGAGACAATTACCATTCTCTCTACTATCAAGATTCAGTCACTGTACTTCTATTGTTGCCCCCCACACTTGCCTGGCATGTCTCCCTCAGCTCCCGGGTCAGATGGTACACAGGGGTCCTCCCCTGGTGGGTCCTTTGAGGCAACAGCTTCATCTTATTGTAAGCAACCCTATATAACTAATACTCTTCTCAATGGACATGTATACCACTATATGTATTACTTCATGATATTTTCTTTTTTATAGTTAATCATTTTGCACCAGCTCCTGAGGAAGTGTTGTTTAACACGAAACGCGTAGAGCAATCATGATGCAATCTCTGTGGACTATGTACTATTTTGTTACAAATCATTTCATGTTGTTTTTATACTCCATTTGAATATGTACTTTTTATATGCTCTGTTATTGGGACCATTGTATGTCATCTATTGTCCCCATGTTGTTACTACATGTGCATCCATAATAAATCAAGTTACATGTGTATTTACTCATGTTTTTGTTTTGATGGTATGCACACATAGATACCTCACAACACATTTTTGTATAGTTTATGGCCAGACAATCACACGCCTCATTCAAAGTCCCACCAAAACCCCCCCTTGTCTCATCTGTGGAAAGAAGCCCGTCCAAACTGGGTGGGTTGTCTTACCACGAGGGGCATCCCAGCAGCAGCAAAACATGATGGGCCCGGACTATCAGCCTCAAGGTTGACTGAAATATTGGGAAAATATAAACATAAAAAACAAGATAACATAGTCCATAAACAGAAGGACGCTTATGCATAGTGTACCAGGACTGCGATCACCCACACCAACCCTGCACACGTTTTTTTAACTCTGCCACAGCAAGTATAAAAAGTACTCTAAATAAGAGGCACATTTATTACTGTTATTTGGCCTGGCTGCATTACAGTGATAAAATAATAAATGAACAGGGTTTAACTGAGCTTTACATTTCATGATGATGATTAATTACTTGCAAATGTTTGGTGAATGTCATTCACTGCTTTATAAATATACATATAACATTTTTTCAGAATTCACCTAATAACCCCTGCCAAATCCCTTATTCTCTTGTACCGGAAAATAACTGGTACTCCCTCAAAAATTGACTATTTTAGTAAAATATGCTACTTTAGCAGAAACTAGGAAATGATCATCTCTGCCCTAAACAGACTACTATTATACCAATATTTGGTTCACCTGGCTGGAACTTAAAACCAGAGATGCCCATCTAAACCTTTGTCTAATTTAATCTGGCCGTACACTAAGGGCTCTTTCACACGGTCCGCTCCGTGCTGCTCAGCGAGGATCGATCCGCCGATCCCCGCGGATGACAGCTCTGTCTCCGCTTGCGGTGCGGAGAGGGAGGTGTCACAGCTACCGCTGCTCTCTATGGGGGATCGGATGAGAGCGGACCGTCTGTCCGCTCTCATGCGATCCGATCCCTGAACGGATGGAAAAATAGGGTTTCCATCCGTCCAGATTTCACGAGGTGTCTCTGCTGACATCCGCTGCCCCATAGAGCTGCATGGAGGATCCGATCAGATCCGCCTAAAAAACTGACAGGTGGATCTGATCGGACCGCCCGTGTGAAAGAGCCCTAAAAGTATTTTGTTTGAAAACTTTCATTTCAGGAACGTTCGCGTGACATTCAAATTGTCAGTGGGGTCAGATCGGTGGTCGTTTTCTACCGCAGTAATGAGAAAATTGGATCAGCATGGAAATTTTGCTTATGCAATTTCTAACAGTGATTGTGGTCTTCATTGGGAAATTACAATAATACCAAATTAAATGTAAACAAAATTGTGAAGTACCTTTGAACAAAATTTGCCAAGTCATCAAAGGTACTGATGAGAATTTTTGTACAAATTTTCATACAAACATTCATTAACCACTTCTGGACTAGAAGGTTTTCCCCCTTAACGACCAGGCCATCTTTTGCGATACTACACTGCGTTACTTTAACTTACAATTGCGTGGTCATGCGACGCTGTAACCAAATAAAATTGATGTCCTTTTTTTCCCACAAATAGAGCTTTCTTTTGGTGGTATTTGATCACCTCTGCGATTTTTATTTTTTGCGCTATAAACAAAAAAATAGTGACAATTCTGAAAAAAAAAAAAAAAAAAATTTTCCCAATAAAAAAAAATGTAAAAATCTAATTTTCCTGACAGACTCCATGGCAGCATACGTATCGGGTTTGGCCCCGCCTCCAAACCTACCCATAGGACATCACTTCCATAAATCTTTGCACCTGTTCAGCACACGTGTTCCTTTTTTTGTCCTCCTAATGGATTACCTGTATCCTAAAGACCAAGAAAAGTGAGAGGGGAAAGACCCTCTCAGAAAGGTTGCATAAACCGGGCTCACTGGGTAATGTGTGCAAAAAATACTTTATTAAGTGGTGCAATACAAAAACTGATAAATGCAAAAAATCAATTAAAAACTACACATCCAAAGTGTGACACATGTAGTGTGAAGCCGACCCCTTGGATCAATGTGGGTGGTAGATGCTGTGTGTCAGTACCACCCTAAACCAGCACTCTACCTAATGCAGGGACCCTGTCTGCATCAACTCCGTGGGAGAGGAGTGGTATGTTAATAATAAACTTGCGGTCACTTCTTCAATCCCTGGGAGCTGAGATGCCTCATTATGCCTAGAATGCAGTCTCAAAATATGAGAAGTGCGTCTGTAATAACACAATGCTCTGTCACAAAGTGGAGATAAATCTTGGCTAGGAGCTGTGTGTGCAACTGTGGGCAATTAGTGACTGAGAATAGCAGATATACTGTATTTCACTATGTCCAGTGGGTTGATGTCAGATAGGGGGAAATGATTGGTGCACTGAATGGCCACTCTAAAAGAGCTCACATAGTCCCTGTGACAATTAAGCCCAATCCTGTTGTGGCCAACATGGTGGAAATGGAAAGTCACTCTTGACAATGAAAAGTTGCTGAAGACCGTTATGTAAGTTATGGCACGGCGTATTCGGAGCCGTATGGGGAAGATATGGAGAGGAGGAGGATGGGAGGAAGTTCCAGAGGGGGGAGGGGAGAAAAAATTCCAGAGTTGGGGAGAAGTTCCTCTCTGTGGGGGGTGCGCCACCTGTCCTGCTTCGTGAGATTGAATATGACCCGGATCGTAATCTGTGGGGTATGAGGGGGCTATATGTCGGCAGTCCACCCAACAAAGATAGCTTTGTAACTGTCCAGTAATGGGTATGTGAAATGGGTCTTACCGATAGCTCCTCCTCTTGATCTCCCGTCAGTCCGGAATGAAGTCCTGGATCCCGTGTCCGGTCATACTCACAGCAGGCGGTGTGAAGAGTCCCCCCCGTGTGATGATGGACTGTAGGTCCTGCAGAGTGTTCTTAGGCTTCTTCACCCATCCCGTGTCCTCTCGTGGAGAGCGATGTTTGAAGGTCCGTGATTCCGGAGCGGTGCCTCAGCAACTTCCCGTGGTGTCCTACGTAGCCGTGTCTCATTGGTCCACACAGACACAGGTGACCTCCTGCAGGGCCGGTAGAGTGCTGGCGTCTGACGTTGACGCGTTTCGCGTGCTCAGGCACGCTTCTTCAGAACGTAATGGCATAATGTGTTGATTGTTTAAATAGCCAGCATCTTAATTAGACGTAATTTGTCACGGCTATTGGTATTACCATATTGGGGCCATCTAGTGGTATAGGCAGTGTATCACAGTGACCATACTCAATTTAAAGCTAAATTAAAATTCTAGCATAGAAACCTGACTCTTAGTGAAATCGAATAAGTATAGCATAGGATTTGTTTTGTTATCTGTAGAGGAATAGCATTTGTAAAGGAGAGGATGTGATACCAGTGCAGAGAAGTTACAAAAAGCCAATCGGGGCTTAATGTTGAATCGCTGAAATCATGACAACCCAAAGGAAGGATTTCTCGGTGTGTCTACCTGCTGCATCTGCTGCTGCTCTGCATTTGCCCATATGGTCTTCCTGGTGAGTACTGGCCCCAGGTTTGTGGGAGTTGTTCCCCCTCTCCTCTTTCATCCTCTCTGATCCCGTTGTCCGGCTCATCCCTGCAGGTCAGCGCCAGATGAAAGCCTCCTCGCCCTCCGGTGGTCAGCCCGCCCTTAATAGGTATGCGGGGCTTGGGGGTTGGGGAGTGTAGAGAGGGGGGGGATTAGGGCATTATTTATGTCCTGGCTCCCTGTTTTTCTTGCTTTTGTTCCTTCGTCTTACAGCCCTCCTAGGTCGGAACAGCATTCCTCACGCAAGAGTGAACATCGTTCAAGTCCTCACCACCGGCACTCCTCCTCGAGATCTACTCGGAGGTCACAGTCAGGCTCCCATCATCATGGGAAATCATCTGCCTCAGCGGGCCCCTCAGGACGCCCAGATAGAGTGGGCTGTTGGGGTTGTGGTGCACGTGTCCCTGAAAGCAAGTCAATGTGCGACAAATGCTTCTCTCAAGCTGCGGGAGAGAGGGAAAATCCAGATCAGCGACTGGAGGCCCTAGTCAAAATGGTCGTCAAGGATTCCCTGGCAGACTTGGGAGTAGGTCGGGCACAGGGCCCAGAAGTGACTCCTCCAAGCTGTAATGTTCCGGTACCTTTTGGTACCCTAAATTACACTTTCCACAAGTGTATGCGCCTTACCATTTACTTTTGGAAAGGTGCGCATACACCTTTAAGACTGGAGCTGTCATCACTCAGCGCCGGACTAGATGGCTATTTAAGGCGTCGGTTCTCACTCACATGTGTTCGTTCAAACACCCTTATCTGGATGCTAACCTTGCTTGAAGCTTCCATGCTTGCAAGCTTACTTCGCTGACGGAACCTCGCTGCGCTGATCCCTGTATCCCGCTACTGGATCATCCGCCTCTCCTGAACCACCCTTCGGCTGTATCGCTAATAGTGCTAAGTACCCCGCAGGGGAATTCTCTATAAACTTATACTAAGCTTACACTATCTAGCTCTGCATAGTAGAGACTGTTTATCACATTTGCATAAACTAGATTGCTAGCTCTTGAGACTACTGCTACTTTTCTGCACTGGGTTGATCTCTTTTGTATGTCCACCTGCTATTCTATCATCTGCTATCATACAACATTGCTAAACCTTCCTGCATCCATCTGCTACTGTCTCACCTTCAAGTGTCTATCACCTACCACCTCCACTCAACCTATCCCTCAACCTTCATCATTGTGTTACCACATGCATAAAGTCACTCTAAGAACCAGCTTGCTAATTGTGTGTATTTACTGGCTGAAATAAGACCTTCCACACATGATGAGTCATTGAGGTTGGGAATGGTATCTCAGCATATCTCTTACATGGCTACTGACGTGGAACTATTTCTGCAGCTGAAAATCCACACCATATAAAAACGCAGGAGCGTTACAGATTGAACGAACCTAAAAAATGGATTCAGCAGAAATAGTTCCAGAAATAACCACTCAGGTGACACAATTAAAACAGCAAGTATCTGCGTTAATACACGCACTTGCTGAATTAAAAGAAGACAATCAGGCTCTGTCGCAGCAGGTAGACTGACACAACTTACCTCTGCTCAGTCCCCTGAACCCAAGATAAATCCCCCTTTGGTATTTACAGGCGATCGCAAAAAATTTCGCGAATTTAAAAACGCATGTGAGTTACTTTTTTTTGCTAAAACCTCGTACCTACCTTACTGATCACATTAAGGTTTGTACTATTATTTCTTACCTATCAAGCGATCCTCGAGCCTGGGCAGATTCTCTTTTTGAGAAAAACGACCAGCTTCTCAACTCCTATGCCTTGTTCCTGGCAGAGCTCACTAGCCTATATGATGACCCCAATAGGCAGAGTACTGCTGATCTTCAGTTAAGATCCTTGAAACAAGGAAGGAGGCCTGTGGAAGACTTTGTCGCAGAGTTCAAGAGATGGACCCTTGATTCAGAATGGAATGATGCATCTCTGAAAACCCAATTTAGGCTTGGCCTATCAGAAGCCGTTAAGGACGAGCTCGCCCGAGCGGATCTGCCAAAAACCCTGGATGCATTAATACAACTCAGTATTACCATAGATAGAAGACTACGAGAAAGAAAGGCTGAAAAGATGGGAATGCCATTTTCCGTTTCCTCTCGGAGTCTGGCCGTTCCTATGGAGGTAGGAACCATACGCCCACCGCTATCAACTATGGAAAAAGCCAAAAGACGAAATGAAAATCTCTGCTTGTACTGTGCATCCCCGGATCACAAGATAAACGTCTGTCCCCTAGTCAACAAAAAGAAGGGTGAGTGTTCACATGTCTCCCTAGGAGGATTGACAACTTCATTCACTAACCCCTACATTTCTGTTTTTCTGACATTACAGTGGGACCAGAACAGGATTACTACTAAGGCCATGATTGACACAGGATCTTGTGGAAATTATATGGATATATGTTTTGCTGCTTTAAATAAAATTCCTATTATTTCTAAACTCAAACCTGTCTCAGTAAGTCTTATTACCGGTGTTCCGTTATCCTCTGGTCCGATCACCGATCAGACACAAGCACTTCTAGTCACTATTAACGAGTCTCATAGGGAGACTTCTACCTTCGATTTAATACCATCACCCCACTTTCCCATTGTGTTGGGACTTCCCTGGTTGCACACACACCAACCAACCATAGATTGGAAGAAACGGTCCTTGACCTTCCCTTCTTGTTATTGCGAGGAAACGTGTAACCTCCCGTTTTCCGGGAAGATTCTGTCTGTGGTGACAGATGAGATTGCACCACTATGTTATCAGGATCTTTCTGAGGTTTTTCTTGAGAAAAATGCTCAAGCATTACCTCCTCATCGAGACTATGATTGTAGCATTGATCTACTCCCAAATAGCAAATTGCCGTTCGGTCATGTTTATCCTCTTTCACAGGATGAACTTGCCCATCTCAAAACCTATTTGGATGAGAACTTGGAAAAAGGTTTTATTAGACCTTCCACTTCTTCCACAGCAGCAGGACTCTTTTTTGTTCGCAATAAAGATTCAAGTCTCAGACCTATCATCGACTACAGAAAATTGAATGCTATCACAATAAAAGATCGCTATCCTCTACCGCTTATCCCTGAGCTCATTGAGCAGGTGCGTGGAGCTACCTATTTTTCAAAATTAGACCTGAAAGGAGCATACAATCTCATTCGAATCCGTGATGGACACGAGTGGAAGACTGCGTTCAGAACTAGATACGGATTGTTCGAATATCTTGTGATGCCATTCGGCCTATGCAATGCCCCTGCAGTTTTCCAACGATTTATAAACGATATTTTTAAAGACTTACTAGATGTCTGTGTTGTGGTATATCTGGACGATATACTTATATATTCACGGACCCTGTCTGAACACATAAGACATGTAAGACTTGTATTATCGAGATTGCTTGCACATAATCTTTATGTGAAGCTGAAGAAATGCTTGTTCCATAAAGATGAGGTACTCTTTCTAGGCTACATCATATCCAAAACAGGAATCGAGATGGACATGAGTAAAATATCCTGCATTCAGGATTGGCCTACACCAACTACACGCAAGGCGCTACAGCGATTCCTGGGATTTTCAAATTTCTACAGGAAGTTCATAAAAAACTTTTCTGCTATTGTGAGACCCCTCACACAGCTCACTAGCATAAAAATACCATTTAAATGGTCAGAAGAAGCAAATAAGGCTTTCCACTTGTTAAAGACAAGGTTTACTTCCGCTCCCATATTACGCCATCCAGACCCATCCCTCCAATACATTCTGGAGGTAGATGCGTCAAACCTGGCAGTAGGAGCAATACTCTCCCAACGACCTACCCCCACTTCACCACTTCATCCAGTCGCCTTTTTTTCTAAATCCCTGAGCAGTCCCGAGATAAATTACCCCGTGGGTGAGAAGGAACTGCTTGCTATAAAATTGGCTCTGGAGAATTGGCGACATTTACTCGAAGGCACCCAATTACCAATAATTATATACACGGACCATAAAAACCTCCAATATCTTCAGACTAGCAAAACTCTCTCGCATCGACAGGTACGATGGTCACTATTCTTTCTAAGGTTTAACTTCCTAGTGACCTACACACCTGCAGATAAGAAAAAAAAGGCGGATGCACTATCACGACTAACTGAAGAAAACTACTTTGAAATTCCTTCCGTTCCTATAATACCTCACAAACGCATTATTGGAGTTGTCCGTTCCTTGAAGGAAGAGGTTCTACATGGTATAAGGTTGGATTCACCCCCACCACAACTAACTACCGATGCAGAAGGCTTCCTCTACTACAACGACAAACTTTACATACCACCTACCCTACGCACCAAGATCTTGGAATTATCGCATGATGTGCCTATGGCAGGACATATGGGTATGACAAAGACTTTCAATTTGATTTCTCGGCAATTCTGGTGGCCTGACATGAAAACATCTATACAAAAATTCGTCTCTTCATGCAATGTCTGTGCCAGGTCCAAAATTGACACTACGAGACCATCCGGTCTACTATGCAGTCTACCAATACCCCAAACTCCATGGGAGGTTCTGTCATTGGACTTCATCGTAGAATTGCCTCCTTCCAAAGGATTTAATACCATCTTGGTGTCAGTGGACCATCTGACAAAGATGGCACATTTCATTGCTATTCGCAGACTACCTTCGTCCAAACAAACGGCAGAACTCCTGATGAAACATGTCTTCAGATTACATGGTATCCCAAAAACTCTTTTGTCTGACCGTGGATCCCAATTTATTTCTAAATTCTGGCAAGAACTATGTCACATACTACGGATTGAGCGGAAGCTCACTTCTCCTTACCATCCGCAGACCAACGGACAGACTGAAAGAGTCAACCAATGCATCGAGCAGTATTTACGTTGTTACACTTCTTACCAACAGGATGATTGGTTGGATCTTCTCCCCCTGGCAGAATTTGCCTACAACAACGCAACTCACAGTACAACCAAGCAGAGTCAGTTCTACTTGAACTATGGGTTCCATCCCTCTATTCTCCCTCCACGCATCCTTCCTTCAAATAACCCAGTAGCCTCAGACTATCTTTCCCAAATAAAGGATTCTCTGGGTTTACTAAATACTACCATTGCACACGCTCACAGTCAACAAAAGAAGTACTATGATCTTCGTAGAAGACCTTCTCCACAGTATACTATCGGGGACCTCGTTTGGCTCTCAACAAAAAACTTGAGACTGAAGATCCCTAGCAAAAAGCTTGGACCTCTGTTCTTGGGACCTTTCCCAATCAAGAAACTTATTGGAAAAGCTGCAGTGCAGCTTACATTGCCAATGGACCTAAAAATCCATCCCATTTTCCATGTGTCGCTACTAAAACCCCATGTTCCGGACCAAGGAATAAGGCCTAATATTCCACCTCCCCCTCCTGTACAAGTTGAAGGTGGAGAAGAATACGAGATAAAAGAGATTCTGGATTCTCGTTTCTACAGAAGAAGACTTCAGTACTTGGTTAGATGGAAGAACTATGGGCCCCAAGACGACACCTGTCTAAACACCTCTGACATACATGCCCCTAGATTAATCCGCAATTTTCATGCGAGATACCCAGACAAACCAGCTCCAGAGGCCTTCAGGAGCAGGCCTTAAGGGGGGGGGTATTGTAATGTTCCGGTACCTTTTGGTACCCTAAATTACACTTTCCACAAGTGTATGCGCCTTACCATTTACTTTTGGAAAGGTGCGCATACACCTTTAAGACTGGAGCTGTCATCACTCAGCGCCGGACTAGATGGCTATTTAAGGCGTCGGTTCTCACTCACATGTGTTCGTTCAAACACCCTTATCTGGATGCTAACCTTGCTTGAAGCTTCCATGCTTGCAAGCTTACTTCGCTGACGGAACCTCGCTGCGCTGATCCCTGTATCCCGCTACTGGATCATCCGCCTCTCCTGAACCACCCTTCGGCTGTATCGCTAATAGTGCTAAGTACCCCGCAGGGGAATTCTCTATAAACTTATACTAAGCTTACACTATCTAGCTCTGCATAGTAGAGACTGTTTATCACATTTGCATAAACTAGATTGCTAGCTCTTGAGACTACTGCTACTTTTCTGCACTGGGTTGATCTCTTTTGTATGTCCACCTGCTATTCTATCATCTGCTATCATACAACATTGCTAAACCTTCCTGCATCCATCTGCTACTGTCTCACCTTCAAGTGTCTATCACCTACCACCTCCACTCAACCTATCCCTCAACCTTCATCATTGTGTTACCACATGCATAAAGTCACTCTAAGAACCAGCTTGCTAATTGTGTGTATTTACTGGCTGAAATAAGACCTTCCACACATGATGAGTCATTGAGGTTGGGAATGGTATCTCAGCATATCTCTTACATGGCTACTGACGTGGAACTATTTCTGCAGCTGAAAATCCACACCATATAAAAACGCAGGAGCGTTACACAAGCCCTCCCCTTGGAAGACAGCCTAGGGAAGATCCTGAAACCTCTCCATCTAGTCACCTGTCAACTTTCCTGTCAGAAAGTGATTCAGAGGTTAAAGATCCCTGCTTGGGGTTTGAGTATGCTCTCGTCCCCTCCTTAGTAAGAGCGGTAAGAGAGACCTTGAATTGGGAAGACTCGGCTGTTTCTCCTCCAAAACAGAAGAGACGCTTTAAGCAGCTCTGCAAAGAGCGACTCCACTTCCCCTTTCTGGGTGAATTAGGGGATATCATTACTGAAGAATGGAATAAAGTGGAAACGAAAAATTCCATGCTTTCCAAAATGTCCCGGTTATATCCTTTCAAGGAAGAAGATGTAAAACATCTAGAATCTCCTCCCTTGGTGGACGCCGCAGTCATGAGGCTGGTCAAACATGTGACAACCAGTAGAGGACACTAGAGGACACAGCCTCCTTTAAAGATCTTTTGGATAGGAGGATGGATTCTGATCTCAAACGAATCTACCTGACTGCGGGGATGGCCTGCAAGCCGGCACTGGCCTTGGCCTCATTATCCAAAGCAATGGAGTTGTGGTCTGACTCAGTGGATGAGTCCTTCCGGAGCTTTTCTGAGGAGGCTGCCAGAAGTTCCCCCGATTCAGGAACTTAAGATGGTTTCGTCTTTTCTGGGGGAGGCATCTATTGACCTTATATGTCTGTTGGCCAGGGTTATGCTGTCCTCAGTAACAGCCAAGAGGGCTCTGTGGCTCCGTCCTTGGATGGCTGACCCAGCTTCCAAACAAGTCTGGTGTCGTATTCCTTTTGGGGGTTCTTCCCTCTTTGGGAATAAGCTGGATGAGACAATAACCAGGGCTACGGGCGGCAAGTCTGGCTTCCTTCCTCAGGATCGGCGCCCTCTCAATCCAAGGAAAGGACAACACAGAAGGTATGTCCCTGACCGTGCCAGGGAAGCACGCACCTATAGGCCTGGCAGAGAATTTGATCACAACTGGAGAGCAAGACAAACCTCCTCGCGGAAACCTTCTAAGAGTGTCCTCTCCGGTGAACGTGATACGGCCAAGTCTTTTTGAAATTGGGCCCGCTCAGGCATGTCGGGTGGGGGCTCAGTTGCTACACTTCCGGCATGTCTGGGCGGCCTCAATCCAAGACTTCTGGACTGTCAGGACAGCCACTTACGGGCACAAGTGGACTTTCAGAGAAACACCGAGACCAAGGTTTCTTCCTACCTCCCTGCCACCCTTAGGAGAGAAGCGCCAGGCACTATTTTCCTACATAGAGTCACTGGTTTCTCAAGGGGCTGTCGTCTCCGTACCAGAACCAGAGTGTGGCCAGGGAATCTACTCCCCTCTTTTCTTGGTCCGCAATAAAAACAGAACATGGAGGCCAGTCATAGATCTGACCTTTCTAAATCAATTTATCAGAAAGGAAAGGTTCAAGATGGAAACTCTTCTTTCAATTCAGCAGGCGGTTCAACCTGCAGACTGGATAGTGTCTATAGATTTAAAGGACGCCTATTTCCATGTCCCTGTTGCAGAAGATTTCCAGAAATACCTCCGGATTTCCGTCAATCAATTACACCTTCAGTTCACTTGCCTCCCCTTCGGGCTCTCCACTTCTCCACGAACCTTCTCGAAAGTTTTGCTGGCTGTGGTAGCTCTATTAAGAACAAAGGGCATTCGCTTGCACCATTACTTGGACGATCTGCTCCTCCTGTCCCAAGACAAATCTCAGCTGTTGATGCACCTGGACCAAGTGGTGTCCACCCTTCAGATGTTTGGGTGGCTGCTAAATCTGGAGAAAAGTCATCTTATTCCCACCCAGTCCCTCGTCTACCTCGGGGGCCTTGTTCAATATACTGACAGCGACAGTCTCCCTTCCGGAGGAGAAAATCACAGTGGTCAGGGACAGAATTCTCCGTGCCCTCTCATCACCTCACCTCCAAGCACGTCAGTGCCTGAGAATTATCGGGACCATGGTGGCTGTAGCTCCCATGGTAAAGTGGGCCCTATGGAGAATGAGGCCATTCCAAAAAGGCTTTCTTCGTCAATGGGACACCTGGCATCTGGATCAGACCATCTTCCTGACCCCGGCCATGAGAGCAAGTCTTTCATGGTGGCTGCAGCAGGAGCATCTTCTATGCTGCCATTGTCTTGTACAAACCTCATGGGTTGTGGTAACATCGGATGCCAACAGCACAGGTTGGGGGGCTCATTGCCTCTCGGAAGTGGCTCAGGGCAAATGGAAATTCCCCTCCCAGGGGATAGTGTCCAACATTCTGGAGCTACGGGCGGCCCTTCAAGCTTTGAAAGCGTTTCCTCACTTGACAGAAGGTCTTCCAGTGATGCTAAGACTGGACAACACCTCAGCAGTCGCATACATAAGGAAGCAAGGAAGGACACGCAGTTGGTCCTTGCTGCGAGAGGTGGAACCAATTATGGTCTGGGCTCAAAAGAACTTGTCCGACCTGTCAGCAGTATACGTTCCGGGAGTCCAAAATATCCAAGCCGACTTTCTATCTCGTGTGCAGTTGGACAACAACGAGTGGTCTCTCCACGAAGAGGTCTTCGAATGGATCCTGAGCCTGGGGTACTCCCCAGAGGTAGACCTTTTTGCCTCTCCTCGCAACCGCAAGTTGAAAAAATATTATGCGAGGTTCAGGGATCCTCAAGCTTTAGGGATAGATGCCCTCACGGATTGTTGGAGGTTCAACAGGGCATATGCCTTTCCCCCAGTTCCCATAATCCTTCAGTTTCTCCGGAGACTCAGGTCAGAAGCAGCGGAAATAGTGGCGGTGATTCCATTCTGGCCCAACAGGCTCTGGTTCCCTCTTCTAACACTCCTCAGTGTTCAGGATCCGATCCCGCTACCTCTCAGGCAAGATCTGCTATCTCAAGGCACCATACTGCATCCTTGTCCAGCCCGGCTGCATCTGAAGGTTTGGCTGTTGAGAGGGAAAGGCTACAAGCCTTAGGGTGCCCAGAAGAGGCCATCTCTACACTTTTGAGTGCCAGACGGAGTTCAACTAATAAAGTGTATGAGAGAATTTGAAATATATTATGTGACGATTGGTATCGGCGCTACCTTACAGTATAAAACGTGACTTCCCCAAAATGTAGGTGAAAAAATATATAAGGGTGTCAACAGAAAATGTTTTTTGTGAGTAAATTAAATGAAATAAATAATCCGTGTGTTTATTGAATTTCAAATAAAAAACAAATATAGTGATACATGTGCAATATACATATCGAAATGGTGAAAAAAAGGAAAATTATGGGGGGGGGGGGGGGGAGGGGGGTGTTCCCACAACCACAAGTGTTATATCAGGTATATACTTTTTCTGATATATTTGTGCCACACAAGTATTGAAAATAAACAGGTGCTACTGTGCAGAGTTCGAAATGACCACAACCACAAGTGTTATATCAGGACTTTCACTGATATATGCGCCACACATGTGCTAAAAATAAGCAAAAACTGCTGTGCAGAGTCCAAAGTGTCCACTAGGTGGCGTCTGCAATACGACCTGTGCAGCTGTATGGGGGGTCTCTTCTTCGTATTTGGGGGAGCACTTCCGAGCCGGTGGTCTGGTGCCCTAAATGCTCATAACGAAAGAAGGCCCCAAAGTGAATAGATAATCCATACAATAGCGGCAAAAAAGCGCAGTACACTCACTGTTAAGATGATCTGCTTGGATACGGGCGGCTATAATAAGTCCGGGAGTACGCTTAGTTGACGCCGCTCCAGTTGACGTCCCTCTGACGAAACGCGTAGGGCGGAGTCTAGAACGTGCAACGTCACTTCCGGTTGTCGGCCGTGGAACGCGGAAGCATCCCGGCGCGGACTGTTTTTTGTCTACTCTGATCCAGATCATCTTAACAGTGAGTGTACTGCGCTTTTTTGCCGCTATTGTATGGATTATCTATTCACTTTGGGGCCTTCTTTCGTTATGAGCATTTAGGGCACCAGACCACCGGCTCGGAAGTGCTCCCCCAAATACGAAGAAGAGACCCCCCATACAGCTGCACAGGTCGTATTGCAGACGCCACCTAGTGGACACTTTGGACTCTGCACAGCAGTTTTTGCTTATTTTTAGCACATGTGTGGCGCATATATCAGTGAAAGTCCTGATATAACACTTGTGGTTGTGGTCATTTCGAACTCTGCACAGTAGCACCTGTTTATTTTCAATACTTGTGTGGCACAAATATATCAGAAAAAGTATATACCTGATATAACACTTGTGGTTGTGGGAACACCCCCCTCCCCCCCCCCCCATAATTTTCCTTTTTTTCACCATTTCGATATGTATATTGCACATGTATCACTATATTTGTTTTTTATTTGAAATTCAATAAACACACAGATTATTTATTTCATTTAATTTACTCACAAAAAACATTTTCTGTTGACACCCTTATATATTTTTTCACCTACATTTTGGGGAAGTCACGTTTTATACTGTAAGGTAGCGCCCGATACCAATCGTCACATAATATATTTCACTTTCACCCTTGCACTTAAGGGTTGATTGGTGGCAGCTCACACCTTCTATTTACTTATCTATTTGTCCCCTCATATATCTTTAATCCATAGCGCTGGTCATCCTCCCTTTACTATGAGAGAATTTGGTCATGATTTTCCTCGCATCTGGCCACTAGGTCCAACCCTCATTCATCCATCAGGATTCAGGATGTGCTAAGCTTTCTACAGTCTGGTCTAGATCTTCCTCTATCAGTAAGTTCTCTGAGAGTTCAGGTGTCGGCTAGTTCAGCCTTTACCGGCATTTCTTGGGCTACCCATACGCTAGTCCGCCCATTCTTCAAAGGGGCAATGAGACTCAGGTCCCAGAAAAAGCCAAGGTTTCCTAAGTGGGATCTCCCCTTAGTTCCGGACTTTCTATCACAACGACTACGTGACACAGATGGAACTCTTACTATCCAGGAGTTGACATTGATGACCGTGTTCCTGGTAGCCATTACATCGGCGAAGGGAGTCTCTGAAATTGGAGCTTTAGGGGCACAGGAGCCCTTTCTAACCTTTTTTCCAGACAGGGTAGTCTTAATCCCTATGCTGGAGGCTAGACCGAAGGTTACTTCAGTTTTTCATGAAAACACGGAAATAGTTCTGTCTACTTTTAGGCAAGAAGAAGGTTCTTCTGTCCATCCGCTGGATGTTGGAAATTGCCTCAAGCAGTATCTGGAAGCTACGGTCTCCTTTCGACAGTCAGATCATTTGTTTGTCACTTTCGGTGGAAAGAACAAGGGTCTTCGGGCTTCTTCAAGGTCCGTCTCTTCTTGGATCATCCAAACTATCCAATGGGCTTATAGAGCTAAGAGCTTGACCCCTCCAGTGGCGATTACGGCTCATTTAACTCGGAGTGTCTCTACGTCCTGGGCAGTGTCCAGACACGTCTCGCCTGAAGTGATTTGTAGAGCAGCATCCTGGTCCTCTATAAATACTTTTTTGTCTCACTATTGTGTTGAGCCGGCGGCTCTTTCTTCTGTTAACGTTGGTATATAAGTCCTGTCTGTTTGACAGAGTAAATTAAACTTTTTGTTCAGCACCTGCCCACCCTATTGTGTACGGCGAGTTATTTCCCGATATGTATGCTGCCATGGAGTCTGTCAGGAAAACGGAAAATTTATATCAAATACTTACCGTAGTTTTCCTTTCCTGATGGACTTCATGGCAGCAGGAGTTCCCTCCCGGATTCTGAGGAGGATAGTTACAGAACACGTGTGCTGAACAGGTGCAAAGATTTATGGGAGTGATGTCCTATGGGTAGGTTTGGAGGCGGGGCCAAACCCGATACGTATGCTGCCATGGAGTCCATCAGGAAAGGAAAATTACGGTAAGTATTTGATATAAATTTTCCGTTTTTTCATCATTTTAGGCCAATATGTATTCTGCTACATATTTTTGGTAAAAAAAATCCCAGTAAGTGTATATTGATTGGTTTGCACAAAAATTATCGTGTCTACAAACTAGGGGAAAAATTTATGTAATTTTCTTTCTTTTATTTATTTTTTACTAGTAATGGCGGCGATCAGCGATTTCTAGGGGGACTGTGACATTGTGGCGGACAGGTCGGACACTTAACTGACACTTTTACACTTTTGGGGGGACCAGTGACATTACTACAGTAATAAGTGCTAAAAATATGCACTGATACTGTACTAATGACGCTGGCAGGGAAAGGGTTAACACCAGGGTCCATTAAAGGGTAATTGTGTCCCTAGGGGTGCTTTCTAACTGTGCAGGGGTTGTATTCACTGAATAAACACAGACACCTGTGTTCCTAAATAAGAGGAACACAAAATCCTGGCGTTCATTACTGACAGAACAGTGGCCTGCAATGTTTACAACGGCAGACTGCTGTTCTGTCTCCACGGGGAAAGATCGCGGGTGCCCGGCGGCAATAGAGGCCGCCGGACCTGCTGATTGGCTCCCCCTGTAGTCAATCGGCGAGTGCAGTTACATTGTTTCGTGGGACAGCATGGACTGCTTGCGGCAGTATATGTACTGCTAGCGATCGGCAAGTGGTTAAAGGACATGTACAACCAAAGCTTGTTTCGCTGTACATCTCCTATGGATCACAGGAGTTTTATTCGTGTTGCACTCATGTGACCCATTTTCAGCAGAGAGCAGGCTGAAGTCCGCTCTCTGCTGACATCACAGAAGCAAGCCGCTGAGAGCCTGAGACAGCTGCTCCCCAAACCTCCACAGCCCAGCGCTCCAGTGAGCCAGGAAGGGGCAGATCAGAGAGCAGTGACTGACAGTCAGCAGCTCTCTGCTCGGAGATCTGTCAGAATCGAGTGATCGGTGGTGTTTGATCGCTCGGTTTTCAGTGTAAAGGCAACAGGGGACAGATGCAGCATCAGACCGATTCTGCATCCACCTAGGTAAGTATAAATTAAAAAAAAAAAAAACTAAATAAAAAACTAAACTTCTCTTTTACGCATATGGCCAGCTTTACTCTTTACTCTGGCAAGTTCATTTGCACAACCATTGTTTAAGCGAACAGCTAAACACACAGTTAAAATACATGTACAGATTTTTTACCAAACAGAATTTTAGCAATTCTGTTTACCCTCTGTTATGTTCAGAGAATTCCTTCATGCTGCAAGGGGGGCATCACTTTTTATTACTGCAGCTTAGTGGCTTACTGTGTATGGTGAGGTCCATCTTGTGCAGGTTTTTCTCTTGTGAGTCACCTAAAATCCTCTCCCTTCAGATCTTAAAGTGTTACTAAACCCAAGACCCTGCATTCGTTATATCTGGTCCTTTTCCTACCTTTTCTCCTCAGCAGTATATAGCAGTCTTATCACTTCTTTCAGTGTCCGGCCAAGCACTGGCTTGTAGGAGGAGTTTTCATTCTCTCCTGACTGTCCTATGAGGCTGCACACCCCCTGACCCTCTGTCTGGACAGTGCCGATTGGCCCTGTGCTGATCACTTGCACCCCCCCCCCCCCCACAAGAAAAGAAAGAAAAAAAAAAACACCTCAAGTAGTACACACTAAACTGAACATATGCAGAGTGCCTCCAAGGCTCTGTACTAACAGAAGATGGATTGGGAACAGTAAAAGAAGGGGAGGATCAGGGAAGACAGAATCAAACAGCCTACAGTGCGGAGGATTAACTTCTTAGGTTCCACAGTTAGTATAACAAGCATGCTTTACTGCATATACACACTGCTTTCACTGTTGTGGGTTTACTAACTCTGTAATGACATAAATGATGTTATTATTATTGACAGCGCTGTTAAAAACAATAAAGTCTGACTGTCTAACAGTACTTAACCTCACACTTTCAGGGCTTCCTCACACCACAGATGTTGGGCTGCATTGGTCTGAACCAGGGGTTTCAAACTCAATTTCATTGCGGGCCACATCAGCTTTATGGTTGCCCTCAAAGGGCCGGTTGTATCTGTAAGACTATATAAATGTATCTACTTTTTATCACATTCAATAATGACATTCACCTCTGCATTCCATTATTATTAGTCTTAGTAATAACTTATGATACCAGCGGTGTGCAACCCTCATTCTGAACTGGCATAGAATTGAAGTATTCTTGTAATAATGATAAGCAAATGTCCAGAGCACCCCCTCCCTCCCCTTACATCAGATGTCAAAAGCCCCCCTTCCATCAGAAGTCAAAAGTCCCCCACCCTTCTTTACATCACATTGTACCTCCTCCTTACCTTGTGCTGCTGCCAGGAAGAAGCTGGGGACAGACCTGGGAATCAGAAAGTGCAGGGTCTGGAGGGGGAGCAGAGGAGGGCTGGAGTCAGTTGCCAGAGTCTACTGAATGCTGGGACTAGGGGAGGCATAAACGAGGGGGGGGGGGGGATTTGAAGGAGTTTTGTCTTCTTCTCTGCTGCCAACTGCTGAAATGGGGGGGGGCAGAGATTAGCCTCTCCATGGCAGAACAGAGAAGCACAGAATCTGGCGAAGAAGTTCTGTCCTCCTTTCTGCTACCAACTGCTGAGGCACGGTGGGGGTGGAGATGAGGGTGGTTCGGCAGCTGCAGGAGAGGTGTGAGAGCCTGGTGGGCCACATTTACCCCTTAGGTCTGGTGTTTGACATTGACACTTGTGGTTTACACAATCCCAAGGAATGGACAGGACAAAAAAGCCTTGTTCTCCATTGTGTCAGTTTCCACTAACATGCAGCATTAGTGTGAAAATATGAGGCAGGCTGAATTTTATTGCATCGCACTGCAATGGGATGTGCATGATGTAAAAAAAAATAAAATAAAATAATGCATCTCCTAAAAAATAGCAAACAAGTAAACACCTGAACATAAAAAAAACCGCATCACAGTGCATGTACAAATGCACCACAATGCACATCATCAGCAAACGTCAATCGACATCCGTTGACGTTCATATTGTTGTGTGAGCCTATCCTTAATCCTATTTCTGCTGAATTTGGGATTATAGGGAAATAATATATCTGTTTTAAACAACTTGCAGCTATACTAGAAGCATTCAAATTATACATCTAATGAGTTTTAATTAATACATTACTCAACTGTAGTTGCCTGGATTTCTGCTGTGAAGCTAAACTCAGGGCAAAAGCTAATTACACAGACTGAATACATATAAGGGAACTGTTTTACATGCCAAAGGATTTGCCTTTCGATCCAGTAAGATTTACACAGCTCTGTCACATAGCACAGCTAGGCAGATTACATCACTTTCTCTGTAACATTTAAAGTGGACCTTCAGCCAAAAACAAAAATTGCCCTGATTATTTTCTTCTCCCCAGACTCTATTTTATTTGCAGCTTTTTTTCAGGGAGCCAGGACCTTTTTGATGGTACCTGGTCCCACTTACTCAGTCCTCACCTAGGAGCAACCTCCCCCCTCCCACCCGCATCCTCCTAGGGCAGTGATGGCGAACCTTGGCACCCCAGATGTTTTGGAACTACATTTCCCATGATGCTCATTCACTCTGTAGTGTATTTGAGCACCATGGGAAATATACAGTGGGTACGGAAAGTATTCAGACCCCCTTAAATTTTTCACTCTTTGTTATATTGCAGCCATTTGCTAAAATCATTTAAGTTCATTCTTCTTCCTCATGAATGTACACATAGCACCCCATACTGACAGAAAAACACAGAATTGTTGACATTGTTGCAGATTTATTAAAAAAGAAAAACTGAAATATCACATGGTCCTAAGTATTCAGACCCTTTGCTGTGACACTCATATATTTAACTCAGGTGCTTTCCATTTCTTCTGATCATCCTTGAGATGGTTCTACACCTTCATTTGAGTCCAGCTGTGTTTGATTATACTGATTGGACTTGATTAAGAAAGCCACACACCTGTCTATATAAGACCTTCCAGATCACAATGCATGTCAGAGCAAATTAGAATCATGAGGTCAAAGGAACTGCCTGAAGAGCTCAGAGACGGAATTGTGGCAAGGCACAGATCTGGCCAAGGTTACAAAAAGATTTCTGCTGCACTTAAGGTTCCTAAGAGCACAGTGGCCTCCATAATCCTCAAATGGAAGACGTTTGGGACGACCAGAACCCTTCCTAGAGCTGGCCATCCGGCCAAACTGAGCTATCGGGGGAGAAGAGCCTTGGTGAGAGAGGTAAAGAAGACATTTTTCCTTGCTCAATTTTTTCTTCGGCACTGGTCTTCTCGCCCCTGTGAGTTTTCCAGCCTCTGGGGGAGGCAGTAATGTGGACACCCAAAGAAGGACACAAGGAAGCAAACATAAGACAGAAGGATTGTCATATGGCCTCGGCTTAGACAAGTAAAATGGGCTTTTGGATAGATTAGTTTTTCATACCAGTAATTAGTTGGGGGGAGAAGGACTTTACCAGATAAAAGGTAGCAAATAAAAAAGGTTCACTACTAGGGTGTACACACGCTTTATGAAATACAGTGGTAACATCTCCCTAAAAAATATATATGTGTATATGTCAGTTTTCATTGTATGTATTTTTGCACCTTAGGAAATTTTTTGTTGGAATGTTGGATTTGTAGCACTACTTCCTTGGGAGCTGCTGATTACGGGTTCCCCTGGGTTACCATTAGGAACAACCTGACAGTTTGACATTTTTCCCAGTGTTTTAGCTCAGTCAGAAAACAGTCCAGTAGCTTTGGTTTTTGTGTTTTTATTTGGAACTTGGATAGGAGAAGGGAATGAGTGGGATACTCCAACTTATAAACTATGCACAATAGGCTGGGATGACTTGAAAATGCTGAGTAACGCTGAGTAACGCTAGTCACGGCTAGGCCACTGTTTCACTTTGCCCTTGGCTGTGAAGTATATTTAAATGAGCTTTCTGAGGTAAACTGTACTGTACTGCAGAACAACTTCAGGGCCCTTCCTGGCACCCCTTTTGTTCCTAATCTTCGGGGTCAAATACACAGCACACCCTTTACTGATACACTCCTTGTATGAGCTAGCTCCTTGATCCCCTGACATCTCTGGAGTGGCCCTGGATGCACTGCAGCAATGCCCACCTACTGAGACAGCCATAAACCCCGGTGTGCTACTTGCTAGGTTTCCCCCACTGTCCAACAAGCTCCATCATTGTATACCAGTGGGGCCACTCCCTTAGACCCAGTAAATCACACCTGGAAACATGTGACAGGCAAAACTAACAGATCAAACTCCCCTGATAAGCAGCAGGAGCAAAAAGATGCTTTTGCCTAGCACCTGTCTAGGAGGGTGCTATAGATTTAACCTATTTATTTTAAGTATTTTAAGTATTTACATGAGTTGCACTATATAAGAAAATATAGGGAATTTACAGTAGCGCCGCACTGATTTTTGGATGTATGTGGATTAAGTACAGTGAAAGCACTTGTTTTGTGTCAGCTGCAGCTGGAGATATTAGATATAATAACAGTCGGCTCGCGATAATAGGGTTGCGCTTATTTAATATTGACAGCCTGCTGATTGGACAGTGAAGTAGCAATAGGAAACTGATGAAGTCATCTTCCTGCACTCATTATTTCTTGGCTTGAAGGCTGCTCCTTCCATTCCCAACGGGAGTGCTGCTGTACAGGGGACCACAAATGGAAGATATCAAGTCAAATTCTGGTAAATACATTACCCTATTAACCACTTGCGCCATGCCCACCATACATTTACTGCTGCACTCTGCCGCTGCTGGGCATAGCGACTATGCTCGCTCAAGAGACTGCAGGGGGCGAGCACGCGCCACCACCGGCGCGCTCCTGCCCCCGCTCGTTACCTGGAGGAGCCAGTGCATGTGACCGGTGGCTCCGATGGCCGCCGGCCACTCGCGATCTCCCACAATAGAGAGAGAAGGACAGACGGCTGATGTAAACACAGCCGTCTGTCCTTCTCCCTGAAGTGATCACACAGGCTATGTGATCCTGCTATATAAGATCGCATGTCTCTGTGATTACTTCACAAGCCACGCCCCTCCACAGTTAGAATCACGCCCCTAGGGATACATTTAACCCCTTCCCTGACAGTGTCATTTTTACAGTAACAGTGCATATTTTTAGCACTGATTACTGTATTAATGTCACTGGTACCCCCAAAAGTGTCAAAAATGTCAGTTAGGGGTCCGATCTGTCTGCCGCAATGTCGCAGTCCCGCAAAAGAAAATCGCAGATCACCGCCATTACTAGTAAAAAAAAAAAAAAGACATAAATCTTTCCCGTAGTTAGTAAATGCAATAACTTTTGCGCAAACCAATCGAAATCCGCTTATTGCGATTTTTTTTACCAAAAATATGTATCAGAAAACAAATTGGCCTAAAATGTTAAAAATTTTTGATAAATTGAATGAATTTCATATAAAAAAATGTGAAAAATATTGTTATTTTTTCAAAATTGTTGCTATTTTTTTGTTTATAGCGCAAAAAGTAAAAACCGCACAGGTGATCAAATACCACCAAAAGAAAGCTCTGTTTGTGGGAAAAAAAGGGACGTCAATTTTGTTTGGGTACAGCATCGCACGATCGCGCAATTGTCCGTTAAATTCACGCAGTCCCGAATCGCAAAATAGGGCCTGGTCATTGAGCAGCCAAATCCTCCGGGGCTAAAGTGGTTAAAAAATACATTGAATGATGTGTCAATACATACATAACTGCATTAATTTGTAATCTGCTTGGAGATCAGTTTTAATATAAAATGTATACAGAAGGCTAATGAATAGTTTAAACTGGACAAGCCAGTGCACAGTAGGGTTGTCACCTCATCCCTTTAAAACCGAACACATACCAAAAGATCCCCTTCTACTTATCTTTGGATATTGGGACAAACAGCTCAGGTATGGACTAGCCGCCCCCCACCACACCCACGAAATTGGATCCTCACGTGCCTACTAATAGCTCGCAGAGTTATACTCGCCAACTGGATCTCAACAGTGGGCCCATCTGTATCTCAAGTTCACCATGACCTCTTAAGCCTCATGATCCAAGATCAGCTCAATACGGACTTTAACCTTCCTTCCTCCGCGAACCGCTTTTCACGCAACTGGCAGGACTTTATGGACTCGCTACCTAAGGATGTGGTTACCACCTCGTCAGCAGATAATTTCTTGTATGTTCCTGGGTAGGATAAAGTTGCTGTGGCTTGGGTGTCATCACCCAACTTCATTCCACCCCCCCCTTTCCTTTTTCCCTGTTTCATCCCTTCTCTCTTCTTTTTCTGTTAATCCCCCCACGGCATTAGAGCCATTTTTGTGCCAAAGATCCATCCAACTAGGGTTCTAGTGTGTTTATGTTTTGACCTTGGGTAATTTTATCAGGCTGCTATATCACTTAGGTTCGTTACAAGTCTCTATGTTTTGCTCGTCTTCTGACCCTGTAAAATGTGTTGTTCATCACTATCCCAGTTTTTCCATGTATCATACTTTTGTTTCAATAAAGTTTCTTACAAAAAAAAAAACCGAACACATATTATTAAACAGGTTCTGTGGCCGATTAAGGTGGTAATAAAACTCACTTGGTGCCTTATCTGCAATAAATTTGCCTCATAACCTGTGTAATTCATGTGAGTTTGGGTCTAAAGGGATTAGGTGGCAACCTTAGTGCCCAGTGTTGTCAAGAAAACAATTAACACTGTAACTAAACTCCTTGAAGGCTTTTTTTTTCTGTAAAAGACATATTTGGACCCTATATCCATTGGCAATGAATATACTAAATGTACTGTGTCTGGTGAGAAGCGAGGCTGTGAACATTTCCTACCCTTCCTTACATCTTTTCTTTTGTCATTTATAGTCATATGATATCAGCTGATCAAGCAGGGATTATTAAATTCTACTCTGCGAAAGTGCCAGCAAATCTGCATGAAAGATGGTGTGCTCAATAGACATGGTAATATTCAGAGAGGAGGAAGCAAGGCCTGAAGGACTGCATGCTGATATGATTTATTACTGCCTGATATCCGTTATCAAGAGCTGACAAATCCTACTGGGAATTGTAGTTCCACATCATTTATAAAAGCAGTTTTTTTGTTTTATGATTCAATAATGTATTCTGCAGTAGAGCCAGGACACAGAAAATAATGAAAACAAAAATTATTCATAAAATATATTGACGTAGATATTCACTGTCGCTGTTCTCCAGTTTGTATTTGCTTTTAACGGAATTTCTTTTTTTTGTACAACCCAGGACTTTTTTGGTAAACGTCTGTTAGCAGATATCACATGTGCAGTCAGGCATAGGGAATATTTGGGTATGGAAATTGATCTATCTGAGGTAGCAGCTGGATTATTATCAAGCAGAAAACTCTGAACATCATGGTAAAAGATCTAAATTATCTTCTGATAAGCAACACAATGAAAATGACTCATGTGCTAAGGAATACAATTTAGGCATTCTCTACCTATAATCATTACGTCTCAATACCCAGCTTACTAATTCTATAGTTATCAGCTCAGTTACTACTCAGCAGGATAGAAGAGGCTTGTGCATGTATGTGTCTCTTGAACTACTGTTTCTCTTGTCATCCACATGGTATGAGGGGTAAGGACCTCTTTTGAGTGACGCATGTGGCATGGTCAAATCTTCTACAGACTGATCCGCCTACTGTAAAGAAATGGAAGCCTTTTACATCTTGTTCTGCATGTTGTAACAGAGCTCAGCCCTATCAAAGTGTCAGAAGGGTTAGATCAGAGTTTCTCAACCTTTTTTTTCAGTCAAGGCACCCTTTAAAAATGGACAATCTTGAGGCACCCTTTAAAAATCATGGACAGTCTTGAGGCATCCCATTCTAAAATGTAAAAATGCTTATAATAGTTTTGCATAATGCAGAAAATCCACACAAGGACACCCATCATTAGAGGTGATTTATTCTTCCAAAGCAAATACACTTTTGCAAACTGCTGCAGACTGGTACAAAATGGTAGAGACCAATGTTTCTCTTCTCCCTTAAGCCCCGTACACACGTACCAATTGTCGGCCGTAAAGATTCGGCCGACGACCGATCGGCCGATTGTAGGCTTGTTAGTATGATGCTTCCGACAGCCGACAGCGCATTTTCGACCGAACAGAATCTGTCGTGCAAGCATTAAAATTTTTGTTGGCCAACACCAGAACGGCCGATTGTTCGCCAGTCAGTACAGATTTCGGCCGACAGACAGCAGATTTGCAAGACTGGGCATGCTCAGAAAAGAAAAAAGACAAGGAAAGCAAGGAAAGTTAACCATCACATGACATCACTTCTGCAGTCGGCTGTTGTTGGCCGACAAAATTCGTGTGCAGTCTTTTGCACTTTTCAACAGACAAGACCGCCCTCGGACAAAAGACGGCCGATCGTTCGGCCGACGATCGGTACGTGTGTACGGGGCTTTAGTTTTTCTCCATCACTCAGCTAATGCCTCGTACACACGCAATGATTATCGGCCGACCGGTCGTCCGACTTTTGTCCAGAGTGGTGTTTTGTTGGTTGGAATGTGCCTAGACTGCACAGTCGGAGTCGGTTGTTGGAAGCATCAAACCAACAAGCCGAAAATTGGCCAATCGGACGTTAGCCGAAAATTCACGGCCAATTATCGACGCGTGTGTACGGGGCTTTAGGTGCCCTCAATGCTGATGGAGAGGGGAGGGTCAAACAAGGATGCTATGCAGACGACTGACATCCTCCTTATCAACTGGTAATGTTATTGGCCGTTAGGATGCTAGAAGGTTATAAATGAAATGAAACCCTGTGGCTTTGTGTAACTAGAAGGCAGGCTTCCACACACCAGCTTGGATACAATTGTTGGGCAATTTTTAGGCATTTTGCCAAGGCCCCCCTGAGGAAACCTTGAGGCACCCTGTTTGAAAAAGGCTGAGTTATTTGATAGTCAGCAATCTCCCCTATGCAGGTTTAGGGGCACTGGAATGTTTGTTCTGAGTGAACTGGTTTTACAGTTTTCTCCAGGATTGGTAACTCTTGGATTGAGTTCTGGAGCCCAGAGGTTTTATAGAGACTTGGAAGGCTGAAGTCTCTAAACCTGAGTCCACATTTTA
Source organism: Pelophylax lessonae (assembly GCF_965119305.1). Taxonomy (NCBI): domain Eukaryota; kingdom Metazoa; phylum Chordata; class Amphibia; order Anura; family Ranidae; genus Pelophylax; species Pelophylax lessonae. The sequence goes on from NC_138769.1 coordinate 443,027,635, forward strand.
CCAGAAACCAGCATCCTGGTTGCGCAGGTTTGCACAGTCTTTTTAATACTGGGCTGTCAATGGTTCAGGGCTTCTAGCCTTGGAGACAAGCTGCTGTAAAAAAGCATGTGTAAACAGACACTGTGAGAGTGTCATTTCTGGCCTCTGGCATTGATTTGATTAGGCCATTGCCTATGAGAGATATTAAAGTGGAATTGTGGGATAAAACTGCTGTATCTAATCTTAAAACTGCTCCCACCCCCTTCTAACACCTATTCTAACTAGTAACTACCCTGCAGAAGAAAGAAATAAGTGTCATGTGACATAAAGTGACATAGTGATTCAGTCCTAAGAATGGTAGTTATCGTGTTTTTGAAGTGGATTACTCTCCCCCCACCATTATCCGACATAGAGAAAGTGATTTCCGTCCATATACAGCAGGGGTGTCAAACTCAATTTCTGTCACGGGGTAACGTGGCAGAGCCTGACGTAAGAGGAGTGGCTTACTGGGTAACTGGCGTAGCACAGGTTCACCAGAGGCATGGAGTCTAAGTGTTAGCCGGTTTTCACCAGGGCCCCAGATGGTGGGGATGGACTTGGCTGCTTGCTAAAACCAGGTCGCGGTCCCCCGGATTCCCTGGTTGAGCCAGGAGCAGGTCCAGGACCAATAGCCATTAGCAGGTAAACAGATCAGGATAAGGCAGGAGAATAGTCAGGACAAGCCAAGGTCAGGGCAGGCAGCAGGTAATCAGAATCCAAAGACAAGCCGGGTCAGGTAAGCAGGAACAGCAGATAATACACAGGAGAGCTGATGATCACACAGCAATGACTCGGAGTGATCACTGGCTTTAAATAGGCCGTTTGGCAAGATAGCCACGAACTGCCCACGGTAGCCTCAGCACATGCGCATAGGCGTTCGCCGGTTAGCGACGCCAGTGCGTCTGCGCAGGGTATTGAGTCCCTGACAATTTCATTGTGAGCCGCATCAGCATTATGTTTGCCCACAAAGGGCCGGTTGTATCTGTAGAACTATATAAATGTATCTACTCTTTATCATATTAAATAATTTCCTCTACATTCAATTAATACTGGTTTTAGTAATAACTTAAGACTTAAATGAGTTGTAAAGGCAGAAGGTTTTTTCATCCTAATGCATTCTATGCATTAAGATAAAAAGCTTTCTGTGTGTAGCAGCCACCCCAGTACCCCCTAATACTTACCTGAGCCCCATCTCTATCTAGCGTTGTCCACGAGTCCCTCGCTAACAGGACTCCTGATTGGCTGAGACACAGCAGAGGCGCCATTGGCTCCCGCTGCTGCAAATTAAATAAAGTCAGTTAGCCAATCAGGAGAGAGAGGGGGCACAGCGAGCTGCAGCTTGGCTTGGGTGGCTCGGGTGACCCCATATAAAGCTGCTTGCTGTGGAAGCACTTAACAGGAGGGAGGGGCAAGGAGCACCGAAGAGGGACCCGAGAAGAGGAGGATCCGGGCTGCCCTGTGCAAATCCACTGCACAGAGGAGGTAAGTATAACATGTTAATTATTAAAAAAAAAAAAAAAAAAAACCCACAAGACTTTATAATCACTTTAAGCTGTGAAGAGCAGTTGCAGACTGGCACGGTGCCCACTCACTCTCCTGTAGCAAATGATGCAAGTCTGAAAAAATGAATTTTTGTAAAATCTTACCGTAAAATACTTTTCTCTTAAGCTCATTGACAGACGGTTATACTGCCCTCTACAGGAGTAGGACTAGACAGGAAAGAAAACGTTCTGGCCACACCCTAGGGGCAGTCCCAGAGGGTATATCCTCTCACTTCCTGCTACAGCAAATCAGTTATGTCACAAAGCAGTGTTTAGAGAATTTAACCCAACCCAACTCAAAAACAGAGGGGCGGGTACTACGTCTGTCAATGAGCTTAAGAGAAAAGGATTTTATGGTAAGATTTTACAAAAATCCATTTTTCTCTGTCGCTCATTGACAGACGTAGTCCTCCTTGATTAATATCAACTCGGGACGTCCCAAAGCAGTGCCACAAATGAGGGGTGGGAAAATGGAAATCAAAATCCAATCTAGAAGGCCCAACCGGTGCCAACTAGAAGTTTTAAAGGCTCATCAATCACACGATGAGACTCAACTGAAATTCCAACGGAAAAAAACCCTCGAGGTAGACCACCGGTCTCCTCAAATTGCGGCCTGCAAAACCTTGCGGCCAAATGAGGCATCCGCCGATGCATTCACATCAACTTTATAAAATTTTGTAAAGGTATGAACCGACGACCAGGTAGCCGCCTTGCACACCTGGACCACTGACGCCTGATGGCGGTAGGCCCAGGAAGTACTGAGCGCTCGAGTGGAGTGCGCCTTAACAGGGAACGGAGGATTCCGACCCTTAATAGAATAAGCCTGTACCACCGTCTGTCTAATCCATTTGGAGATAGTCGCGGCAGATGCAGGCAACCCCTTTCTGGGGCCATCCGTGATCACAAAAAGTGAATCCGTCTTACGGAACGATTCTGTAGTCTTCAGGTATACCCTGATTGCCCGAACCACATCCAAGGAATGCAACGCATATTCCTGAGGATGATTGGGCTTAGGACACAAGGAAGGTAGCACAATATCTTCATTCAGATGAAAATCTGAAACCAACTTAGGAAGAAAGGATGGCTTCGGATAAAGAACTACCTTATCCCTATGAACCACTAGATATGGGGAATGGCATGATAATACAGCCAGTTCTGACACCCTGCGTGCAGAAGTGATAGCCACCAAGAAGGCCACCTTCTGGGATAATGTAAGCAAGGGAATCTCCCTGATATTTTCAAAGGGAGGTTTCTGAAGAACCGACAAACACCAAATTAAGATCCCAGGGCGGTAAGGGCGCGCGCACTGGCAGAGCCAAGTGCCGCACCCCCTGGACACCAAGGAATGAGTAGCCCAAGGCTTCTGAAAGAAGATTGCTAATGCTGAAACCTGACCCTTGATAGTGCTCAAGGATAGTTTCTGATCAACCCCCTTTTGCAGAAAAGCCAAGATTCGGGTCACCGAATAGGTACGTGGGGGAAATTCCAAAGATTCACACCACGCGATATAAGTCTTCCATGTGCGATAATAGACTTTGCTGGAAGTCGCTTTCCTTGCTTTAATTAGAGTAGGAATAACTGAAGCTGACAACCCTCTGTCCTTCAGTACCTGGGTCTCAATAGCCAGGCCATTAAAACCAGCGACTGTAAAGCACGATGGAAGATCGGTCCTTGAGACCGCAGATCCTCCCTGAGAGGAAGTCTCCAAGGAGCGTCCGCGACTAGCCTGTCCAAGTCGGCGTACCCGGCTTGACGAGGCCAGCTCGGAATTTCCAGGATAACTGGAGTTCCCTCCACCTCTATCCTGCGGAGAAATCTCAGCAGCAATTTGAGAGGGGGGAAGACATATAGTAGCTGATACTGCCTTTACAGGCCGTTCAGCGCGTCTGCTGTGTCCGCTAGAGGATCGCGGGTGCGAGCCCTGTTGAGCCAACCTACCAACAGATCCATATCCGGGGTGCCCCAATGAAGGGACAGCTGGTGAAATACCTCTGGATGAAGAGACTATTCCTCTTGATCCAGAATCTGACGGCTGAAATAATCTGCCTGTCCACCCCCGTGATAAATATCGCGGAGAGAACTGGAACAACTGTTCCCCCAATAAGAATGTTGGCCACTTCTATGGCCGCCAGGGCACTCTTGGTGCCCCTTGGTGATCGACCGTGGCATAGTCCGATTGGATCCGAACCGGGCTGCCTGGAGCTGCTCCGTCCAGTAAATCAGACAAAGTCTGATCGCTCTCAGTTCCAACACATTTTTCGGTAACCTGGAATTTATCAGAAGAAATGACTTCCCCTGGCTGAGCATCGGAGACCGAAGCCACCAGACCAGAGCCTCCCTGGTCCGCTCACTCAATCGGATCCGATTGTCCAGGGAATCGGGATTCCGATTCCATATGAGAAGAATCTCCTCTTTGGAGAATTCGGGTATGAGACTGGGCAAACGGTACTGCCTCTAAGGAGGCGACCATCAATCCCAGCCAGTTGACGGACAGCAACATCCGAATCATTGACTGAATCTTCTGGAGTTTCTCTGCATGGAGAAACACTCTTGCCAAGGATGTATCCAAAATTAGGCCCAGATAGTTCAGTCTCCTGGTGGGAACCAGGGATGATCTTTGGGAAAAGCAACGAAAACGCTGATGTCCTGCGAAGATGGGGATATAAGGATAGGCATCCTAAATGTCTATGGACGCCAGGAAATCCCCCTGATGCAGGGAGGCCACCACTGTATGGATGGACTCCATCTCTTCCAAGACCAAAATTGGACGCACCTAGCCCTTTTTCCTGGGCATTGTGAACAAGTTCGACTAGAACTCCTCCAAGGAATGGGAACTACCACTGCTTGTTGTATCAAGCTGTCCCCCGCAAAGCTTTTAAGCGACCCGGGGATGTCGACTATTGGAAGGAAAGAATCGCACCGGTGGAAGTGATCGAAACTCGATCTTGTATCCCGACCATATGACCTTGCGAACCCCTTTATCCGGGATTCTGGAAAGCCCTGGATCCGGAAACCGGTGAAGACGTCCCCCCACCCTAGAGATGGGTGGGGCCCATTCTGTCAATCCAACGGGATAACAGTGGCTTTATTTAGTCTGGAAATCGGTGAGTCCACTATTGGTGGTACCGTCCATCTTTGTAATGAGGGATTCCTCAAAATGATAGCGCCTAGCCATGCGTTTGGAAATAGCAGGGCTCATTTACGGACGACCCTATTTGGGCAAGGGAAATCCTTCACCATTTTGGTAGGCTTGCTAGTACCAAAAAAGGAATATGAGTCTCAGCTACCTCTGCCGGTGTAACCTCAAGATTTAAGGTTTCCCGGACAGACACAACTAGTGCTTCCACCAACGCTTCTTGTGCTATGGCGGAGGCAGAAGCGTCCTCCTTACTGTCTGAGGAGACCGTACCTGAGACAACAACCCCAGAAAAGGGACTGCAATGACCAGCTCAGAATCCGTATCTGAGGTATCAGATGACATAGGGGTAGGCGGGGGTCGCTCTTCTTGACCCCCGTCCCTGACAGGCTACCTCCACCCGGGATACCAAAGACTCCAAAACTGCTGATAATGCATCATCACAAGTGGGGTACTGGAGGGTCCTGCGGCCACCCCGAGGGGATCAGATGGGGATACATGTGTGGCAGGGTTCATGTAACAAGACACTTGCCAGCAAACACAAAAAAATTAATTGCAAGAAAAAAACATCTTTTTTTTTTTTTTCTTTTTTTTTTAACTTAGTCCCCCAGCGCAGTAGCGCCCCTCAGTCTACCTGCTTGGACCCCTCAGAAAGAGAGAGAGAGAGAGACCCCAAGGCTCACCTGATGCACAGAAGTTTCTTATCAACCTACTTCCAGCACTGTCTGTTACAGACAGGAAGTCTTTGGCTTGCTTTCTCTGGGCCAAGGAGGCGGCTACGCCCCTTTACACGCCTTCCGGCGCCTCCCAATTACTCCACGAGGTGTTTGGTCACCTCAAACATGGCCGCCCCCATGCTGGAGACACGAGGCTACGCCAATATGGCGGCCTCGTGCGATCTGCAGGAAAATGGCGGCGGCCTGTGTAGGATAGCGGCGGCTTGCAAGTTAGCAGCGGCCTGCGGGATGTGTGCATTCGGCCTGTGCGGCCTGCGGAAGTGCCTCGGCCTGCGGGAGGTGTCCTCGGCCTGCGGGAGGCTGTGCGGCCTGTGGAAGTGACCGGCTTTCTGGAGGGATGGCGATCTGTGGCTGCAGTAACTCAGGCATAGGCATCGGCCTGTGTACACACTAGACAGGTAGGATACCTCTATACCTCAATAGTAATGCCTTTTAGTAGTCTGCCACTGACTTCAGTCACCCTTACAGTCATATAGTGACTTTAGATAGTCAGCTCCCAAACCAAGCCTCCTGGTTTCTATTCACAAAAATCACACTCAAATTGGGGGATCTGTGACCTGTTATAGGATAGAGGGGAGACCCAGAAACTGAGTGTCCGACCATCCCAGAGAGGGGCCCGCGTCCACCAACAAACCCGACAGGGGGAGAGGGGGAACATTCTACTCACCATACCGGAACCAGGCGGGCGCCAACTCCTGACAGAACCCCTCTCCACTGGGGTGGGGGGGCTGTCGACCAATACGGACGCTGTGACTCTGTTGGTCATTGGCGTCCAGGCGAGACGTTTAACTCGCAGGGTCAGTCCCCGTCCAGTGGGACTATGTCGCGGCCGACCCAGCGCGGAGCTATGGCCTGCACGCGCTCGTAGGCTGAACTGGGGTGACCACTGGATCTCAACATCCAGCCCGTCGCCCAGTTTCCGCGTACTTGCTTGAAGATCTCACAGGAACACTGGAGAAAAAAAGCTGTCTAAAAAAAGTATTTCTAAAAAAAAATCCTGCCAGGAATCTAGGTCCTTACTCCTAACTAGACAGAAAAAAACTGATTTGCTGTAGCAGGAAGTGAGAGGATATACCCTCTGGGACTGCCCCTAGGGTGTGGCCAGAACGTTTTCTTTCCTGTCTAGTCCTACTCCTGTAGAGGGCAGTATAACCCGAGTTGATATTAATCAAGGAGGACTACGTCTGTCAATGAGCGACAGAGAAAGGAAGGTTGCACACCAATGGTATCATCCACATCAAAAACTAGTTTTGCCATGGTATTCTGTCTGAGCAGTCTCCAATAAAGTTTCTTATGGATGATACCAGTGGTGTGCAACCCTCCTTTTCAACTGACATAGAATTGTATTATTCGATCTGGGCTTTTACCTACTACATGTCGTGACTACACCAGTTAAAACATACAAAAGTTTAGCTACACGCCACCTTTTGAATGCTGCCAAATCCTGCATTCCTCCTAATCAGAAAAGTCCACAGACACCAATCACTGGTTTTTGGCTTAATAAAGTAAAAGAAAGAAACAATATGGAGGATTTATTCCTCACAGCACAGCAACGAGAAAAATATTCTAAAACTTGGATGTTGTGGAACATGTTTGCTTATTCTGAAGAGGGGAAGGCTTTTTTAACCTTAGTTGGTTGATTTGCAGTCGCCCCAGTGTCTTTACACCCCCCCTTCCTTTCCCCCCCCCCCCTTGCCTACCCCCCTTTTACGCCTCCTAACTCTCTTCACTACTGCCTTTCCTTTTTCTCTCGCCTTTCCTTTACTCTCTTTATCTCTTCTTAGTTTTTCTAAAAATAAGAAAAAATGGGGAAGGGCAATCCTGTTTATTCTTTTGGCAGACAGTTCTTGGGAGCTTTGAAGATCACAGAGCGGGTACAGTAAAAACGTCTTTAATAGGGACACTCCGCAACCTTGCTGCTCCCTTTTCATATTCAGATCCCATGCATTACTTGGTTATATATATATTCTATGCATAATGGTGTACCTTTATTTCTGTGTTACTCCTCTCTGTTATGACCTGAATTTGCCTTTTCTGGTGAAAATTAAATATTTGAAAATTTATTCTCAAAATAATTATAAAGCAGATGTTAAGTGCCCCCCCCCCCCCTACTATCAGAAGTCAAGAGTCCCCCACCCTCCCTTTACATCACATGCACTGCCTGTCACTGTGTACCGCAAATAGGCACTTTTAAATATCAATATCCAGTGCTAAGCCGTATACCATCTAAAGGGATACAGAGGAGAGGTCCGATTGCCACCATAATATCATCATATCCCCAGTGTTGTTGACCCTTTGGGGTCCCTTCTTTCTGGACGGTGGCTTATTATTGGTGACCGTGGGAGCGGATTAGAGCTGGTCCTAGGGTGACAATATTGGGATACCTGGCCAACCCTCTTTGTCCGCGTGAAGCCATTGAGTGTCTCCTGTCAGGATTTACAGGCGCAATTTTACCAATATCTGGTAAGTAGCTTTTATATTGGTGGAGGATCAAGCACTTGTGGTGGATTACATATTTGGATTTCACTCTATATCACATCCTTTACCGGGTTCTTGGACTTTTATTAGAGACTTTATTTATTGCACTTGTTCATTCAGTACATTTTGACTATTTTTATACTTTATTTGGATATTGAATTATTAATAATTAATTGTGCACATTTTTTTGATCACATATTTGATTATTTGATCACATCTATATGTCAATATCAGTTGTGATCTATGTCAGTTTGGCCACATTTCTTGTTTATTACTAGTGATTTTTGATTGATTACATATGTATGCTCACTAAGCCCCCGTTCACATAGGGGCGATCCGACTTAGGGTGGCGACCTCCGAGATCGCGGTGCGAGCAGCGCGCCGCGACCTCGGAGCGGCCGCCACGGACTTCATAACATTGAAGTCTATGGCGGTCGCCTCCTGGTCGCCCCAAAGAAGCTCCGGACCCTTTTTCTAAGTCGGAGCGACTTGTGTCGCTCCTATTAGAACGGGTCCGCAGCTTCCCTATGGAAGGCGACCTGCGGCGACCTGTGAGGCGACCAGGTCACCTCACAGGTCGCCTCTATGTGAACGGGGGCTTAGCGCACATTGTTTATTTATATAGATCTCATGTATTACTTGGTTATGTATATTCTATGCATAATTATAAACCTTTATTTCTGTGTTACTCCTCTCTGTTATGACCTGAATTTGCCTTTTCTGGTGAAAATAAAATATTTGAAGAATTATTCTCAAAATAATTATAAAGCAGATGTCAAGTGCCCCCCCTACTATCAGAAGTCAAGAGTCCTCCACCCTCCCTTTACATCACAGTGCACGTACCTTGTGCTGTTACTAGGATGAAGCTGGGAGGCAGAAAGTCTAGGGTCTGTAGGGGAACCAGCGGAGGGCTGGAGTCAGTTGCCAGAGACTGCTGAATGAGGAGACCAGAGGGTGCTGCAGATGCACAGAGGGGTGCAGGATCTGTAGGAGGAGATCTGTCCTCCTCTCTGCTGCTGACTGCTGAAACAAGGTGGGTTTCGGGGTTGAGGGGGGTTTCGCAGCTGCAGAAGATGTGCGAGGGCCACATGAAATGGCCTGGAGGGCTGGATATTGCCTGCGGGCCTTGTGTTTTACACATGTAATATACAGCCAAGCTGATATACTGTAGCTCAGTAGGTTTTAGACAAAATGGGGTAGATTTACTAAAACTGGCCAGGGCAAAATCTGGGGCAGCTGTGCATGGTAGCCAATCAGATGCTTACTGCAGCTTGTTCAATTTAGCATTAACAAAACCTGGAAGCTTATAAATTTCTATGCAGAGCTGCACCAGATTTTGTACGTTTTAGTAAATCTCCCCCAATGTGCTTTTTTGTTCACTATGTTGAATCGCTCGGTCGGCATAACCCTGAATCTAACTCTGCACTTTTTATGCTGACAAATTTTTATCACAAGGATATGAGCATCCCTCTTTGTATCATCTTTGGTGTATCTAGTACATCCAATTAATATTTAATACTGCATTTGTATCAGCTGACAAGTAAACAGAGGAAAAGAATGCTCTTAAATCAGTTCACAGCAGTTGGCACTGTTTCTGCCAGTTGTGATGCATGAGATGAATGTATCCATAACATTTCTTTTCACTAAAGTACTGCATCTCTTTGACATTCACATACAGCACTTAGGTGGTAACTGAATGTCATAATATATGCATTGCTAACAGAGGATTAAAGAAAAACCTATCCTAAGAGAAATGCCCAGGCTGTCAATGCTTGCCTTCGCCTGCTGAAAAGGCTAGTGACTTGGCTGTCATGGTGATCCTAGTTCTGATTTACAGACCTAGAACAGGTATGAAGAGTTTTCATCTCAATGGCTACACTGCAGAAAGTTTTGTATTTTAAAGCAGAACTAAAATCTCTCAATCAACTATTACTATTTTTAATCCTTATGTGGCTAAAATTAGTAAAGAGATAAGAAAGTATATCATTTTTACTTGTTTTTAAACGTTTTTTTTTTTTTTTTTTTTGTTACAATTACTTCCTGGATTCCAGGCTTAGGCATAATGGTGTCATACATGCCAGGAATTTTCAGGAGGGGAGGAGGAGTTTTCTCAGCTAAGCACACCTTCCTATCTACATGCCTGACCTAAGGGCAGATGGATTCCATGAAGCAAATACTACAACATACATGAATCATCTGCCCTTATTTTACTCATGATAGCTGCAGCTAAAAATGCTAGGGGTGCTTTTCAAACTAATTTTCGATGCTGCATCTGTCCCTCGCCAATTCTAAGATTGAGCCTTTACTGAGCAGAAGGCTGGTGACGGTCAGTCACTAGCTCTCTGCTCTGTCCCTCCAGCTCCCACTGGAGCGCAGGGCTGTGGAGGGGATGGGAATGGCTGGCTCAGTCTCCCAATGGCTCACTGAGAGTCTGATCCAGCTGCAGGTTGAGGAATGTGGGTGGATTCTGAATGTAAAGTTGGGATCTTTCTTGAGCCTGGATCGGCTGAGTGATGTCAGCCAACAGCGGGCTTTAGCAGAACAAACTACACTCCTTAGACCCTACAGGAGAAGTATAGCCAAAATAGCTTTGACCATATACTTCTCCTACAAAAATGAATTAGCCGCTTCCCTACCGGGCCAATTCTGGCATTCCTCTCCAATGTGTAAAAATTATCTGTTTTTTGCTAAAAAATTATTTAGAATCCCAAATATATATATATATATATATATATATATATATATATATATATATATATATATATATATATATATTAGCAGAGAAAACATTTTAAAGCTTAGCCTATGGAAATTTTTAAGTAACGAAGTTTAAAAAATTGCTGCGCAGCAATTTTCAAAACGTGATTTTTTAGAGAAAAAAATTTTTTCATGATTTAAAAAAAACCAAAACAGTAAAGTTAGCCCAATTTTTTTGTATAATGTGAAAGATGATGTTACGCTGAGTAAATAGATACCTATCATGTCACGCTTTAAAATTGCACACACTAGTGGAATGGCGCTAAACCTCAATACTTAAAAATCCTCATAGGCTACGCTTTAAAAAAGGTTTTTACAGGTTACCAGTTTGGAATTACAGAGGAGGTCTTGCCCTAGAATTATTGTTCTCGCTCTAATGTTCTGGACACACTTCACATGTGTGGTTTGAACGTCGTTTACATATGCGGACTCGACCTATGTATGTGTTCGCTTTTGCGTGTGAGCACAAGGGGATGGGCGCTTTTTTTTTTATTCTATATTTTCTTTTAATTTTTTTTATTTTTACACTTTCCCTTTACATTTTTTTTTTTTTTATCCCTTTTATTCCTATTACAAGGAATGTAAACATCCCTTGCAATAGGAATAGGGAATGACAGGTCTTCTTTACAGAGAAATCTGGGATCTATAAGTCCCCAGATCTTGCCTCGGGGCCAGCAACCTACGACACACGTGCCACCAATGGCATATTTAAAAGTGGCAAAACTGCCCTGGAGCCCTGCCTGCAGGCCCACCCTCTTGAGAAATGTATATTATTAAATATAATTAAATATAAAGATAAATAATTAAAATTAATTTGCTTATCCACTTGCCTACTGGGCACTTATACCCCCTTCCTGCTCGGCCAATTTTCAGCTTTCAGCGCTCTCACACTTTGAATGACAATTGCGCGGTCATGCTACACTGTACCCATATTAAATTTTTATCATTTTTTTCAAACAAATAGAGCTTTCTTTTGGTGGTATTTAATAACCCCTGGATTTTTTATTTCTTACTAAAAAAAAAGAAAAAAGACAGAAAATTTTGAAAAAAAAAAAGTTTTTCTTATTTTCTGTGAGTAAATTTTGAAAATAAATACATTTTTCTCCTTCACTGATGTGCACTGATGAGGCGGCACTGATGGGCACAGATAGGCTGCACTGATGGGCACTGATGAGGTGGCACTTATGGGCACTGATGAGGTGGCACTGATGAGGAGGTACTAATATGCCGCACTGATGAGCACTGATAGGTGGCACTGATAGGCGGCACTGATGAGCACTGATAGGCGGCACTGATGAGCACTGATAGGTGGCACTGCTGGGCACTGAGATGTGACACTGCTGGGCACTGAGAGGTGGTACTGCTGGGCACTGAGAGGCAGCACTGACGGGCGGCACTGATGGGCACTGAGAGGCGGCACTGATGGGCACTGATGGGTGGCACTGATGGGTGGCACTGATGGATACTGAAGGGTGGCACTGATGAGCACTGATGGGCAGCACCATCAGTGCCCACACTCAGTGCCCATAGTGCTGCTAGTCAGTGCCCATCAGTGCCTAGATGAGCAGGCACTGATGGGCACTGACTGGCAGCACTATGGGCACTGACTGTGGGCACTGACGGCGGGCACTGTGGGCAGTAATGGCATTTTTTCTCTCTTGTGTAATCAGGGCACTGGTGATCAGTGCCCTGATTACATTCCTCTGTGTTCCCCTTACCGCTGACGGCTCTCCTCTTCCTCACACTGCAGTCTCTGTGTGAGGAAGAGAGCTGGCAATGAGAGATGATCTCATATGTTTACATATGAGATCATCTCTCATTGCACGGTCTGATCATGTGGTAAATGGCCGCTGTGATTGGCCATTCACCACGATCTGTGATTGGCTGTGTCCAAGGGACACGGCCGACACAGATTTTTCCTGATGCGCGCTCGCGGGAGCGCTTGGGGAGCCTGTCACTGGGAGGCCGTTTAAAGACGGCCTCCCGGAAATTCGAGTCCGCGCTGTAGCCATCTATCGGCTATAGCGCGGGCGGCAGGTGGTTATTTAAGCTTTTTCTGATGCTAAAGCTGGGTATACACCAGTAAAATGTTAAACAAAAATTCATACGAAAATCCTCAGTACATTTGAATATCAAGTTCAAGAATTTGTTTACTTTTAGAGCCGGTCCATACTAGCGCGACTTGTCAGCCTGACAAGTCGCACTCCCTCGCGGTCCATTGACCGCTACAGGACCCGTTCTAATAGGAGCGACACAAGTCGCTCCGACTTAGAAAAAGGGTCCTGTACTACTTCGGGGCGACCTCGGAGTGACTTGCATAGACTTCCATTATGTGAAGTCCCTGCAAGTCGCTCCGAAGTCATCGTGCATGGTAATGCACAAGTCGCCCCCTGAAGTAGTAAGTAGAGTCGTGTCGCCTTAGTGTGAACCGACTCTAAACATTCGATTTTGGAAATAATGGACTTCACCAAACGAAAACAATATACACGTAAGAAATCTATACATTTGAGAAAGAATTTCCATCCTGCGCCTTCGAGTTTTCACTATGGTCCAAAATGAAGGTCATCTTGGCCCCACTAATGATTAGAGAAACATACAACATTCTTACAATTAAAAATGTTGAACAAAATTCTACTAGTATACAATATACCCAGAATAAGTGTAGAAAGAAAGTATTTTTGTAGATATTGTAGTGTGATGCAAGTAGCTGTAAGTTGGTAAAAATGACTGTACTTAGTTTAGATAACTTTAGCATTACCATGTTCAGAGTTTAACTTTGTTGTGTAAATTGTTGAGTTGGCCATTGTTATCGATGGAAAATAAAAAGTACATAGCAGCATGGGGCTATATTCCTTGTTATCTGTCTTCCTAAAAATCTACTTGGAGTTTGCTGTCATGTATATACTTTAGCTCAGTGTTTCTCAACATTTTTCAGAAAAGGCACCCTTTAAAATTCCACTCAATCGCGAGGCACCCCATTATAAAATTTAAAAAACAAAACTAATGGTTTTGCTTAATGTAGCTACATCCACACATAGGACACCCAACATTAGCAGTAATTTATTCTTCCAAAGCAAATACATCTTTGCACACTGGTAATGATTAGTATTCTTCAGAATAGTTTTTTCTACTTTCTCGTTTCTCTCCCTCACTCAGCTAATGTGACCTGGTGCTGAAGGAGAGGGGTAGGTGCCCAATGTCCTCCTTATCACTCCATGACATCATTGGTTGTTAGGACACTGGCGGTTGGAAGGCTGTAATTGTGCACAATGAAAACCTGTGGCTTTGTGTAACTAATAGGCAGGCTTTATCCTCCCTCTGACTTACATATATTTTTTGGTAAATTTCTAGGTATTTTGCCAAGGCACCCGGAAGACATCTGAAGGCACCCTGGTTAAAAAAAGGCTACTTTAGCTACATAACTCATTTGACCTTTCCATTATGTACAATTTGTCAGTTGCAATGACATGCAATAATTGTACATTTATGTGTAAATTTGGTGATATGCCGTGTAGTCTGAAATTTTATAAAACTCTGGTCCGAACACATCTGGAGTATTCTGTCCAGTTCTGGTCTCCAATCCTCAGAAAGGATGTGCTGGAACTGGAGAGAGTCCAAAGAAGGGCAACTAAGCTAATTAGGGGATTGGAGGACCTAAATTATGAGGAACGTTTACAAGCACTGGATTTATTCTCCCTAGAGAAGAGACGCCTGAGAGGGGACATGATAGCGATTTACAAATACCTCAACGGTGATCTTAGCATAGAAAAAAAACTATTCAGTCGCAAGGAGTAAGGAGTGCAAGAGGACACAAGGCCATACAATGCGATAAGAGGAGAAGAGATTTAACCTTAGGCTACGTAAGGGGTATTTTACAGTAAGGGCTATAAGATTGTGGAACTCTCTTCCACAAATGTTCGTAAGTGCAGAGAGTATGGCTACTTTTAAAAGACTCTTGGACATACATCTCCAAGAACAAAACATTCAGGGGTATGGGAAATGAATACTTCCACACACACCTACACAGATTGAACTGGATGGACTATTGTCTTTTTTCAACCTCAACGACTATGTAACTATTTGTGTATGATAAGCCAACTGACCCTCAACTGCATGGAGCCCCCCAAGGTCAAAATGATGCCCTGCATACCATGGGCATGCAAAGGCACCCAGAAAATCAATAGTCACATGTCAACAAAATGATTTGCTATTTCTTGCTAAATCATAAATGTTGTAAAGTTTGTTAAATATTATCTAGCCTGTAGTGTGGTAAGTTTACCAGACAAATTCTGTTTGAAAAAGATGGCCTTTGCATTAGGCTCTGCATTTGAATCCACATATGTCTGTGAACAGATTTTTTTCACACCTGAAAACAGTGTTAAGTCCATCTTGAAGCCAACTTACAACAGATAATTTAGAGGTGTTTGTGTAGGTGAAATTCATTTCCTACAGGCCAGGCATAGCACAACCAAGGCTGGACATACATGTTCAATTATCTTGTACAATTTTCCTTTAGATTTGCCAAAAACCATATAATATGAGGTCAAACAAACTAATTGTATCTATTGTATCCAATTAGGCAGGCCCCTGTACTACATAGTCTAAGGTAAATCTAAAGGAAAATTGTACAAAAGAATTAAACATGTATAGCCAGCCTAAGTTGTGATAGAATCACACTGAAACGAAGGCCAGTTTACTGTTCAGTACACATCATTGGTAAATATGAACACGTTTTGTGTATACACCTGTTAATCTAGTAATAATTAATGAGTTTATCTTGCTACTGCCAGTAGAACTAGGAGTATAAAAAATGAAACTGAAATATGTGGCAAGCTAATGTTCAGTAACATGCTGGATGTCTAATGATTCTAAATTGAGACAACGTGGAAATGGTTGTTGGCTGCTGTGCTAAATATTCATCTGCTGAACACGTAATTATTTAACCACTTGCCTACTGGGCACTTTTACCCCCTTCCTGCACAGGCCAATTTTCAGCTTTCAGTGCTGTCACACTTTAAATGACAGGTCATGCAGCACTGTACCCAAATGAAATTTGTATCATTTTTTTCATACAAATAGAGCTTTCTTTTGGTGGTATTTAATCACTGCCTCAGGTTTTTTTTTTTTGCTAAAAAAATGAAAAAAAACACCGAAACTTTTGAAAAAAAAAAAAAGTTTTTCTTAGATTCTGTCAGTAAATTTTGTAAATAAAATCATTTTCCTCCTTCACTGATGGACACTGATAAGGCGGCACTGATGAGCACCGATAGGCTGCATTTATGGGCAATGATGAGGAGGCACGAAAATGCCGTACTGATGGGCACTGATATGCGGCTCTGGTGGGGAATAATAGACGGCACAGATAGGCGGCACTGATGGGCACTAAAAGGCAGCACTGACTGGCATCACGGATGGGCACTGATTGGTGTCACTGATGGGCACTGCTGGGGCTGTACTCTAATCGGGGCACTGATAGTGGGGCACTCCACAGGCGCGTGAGAGCGGCGGTTCTGAACCACCATCATGTGACGTTGTCCCAGAACGAGAGTGCTTTCCGCCCGCCACCATTTTACTATATGGCAGGCGGGAAGTGGTTAAGCTGGCTATACATGGGTCCATTTTTTTATTTTCAGCCAGCAGGTTGAACAAAAAAAAAAAACTGACCCGATTCTCTTATCCACACATTCAAGGTGGATTGGGAAATCCTCTTTGCTGTGCCATTGTAGGGAGGGAGACTTTCCCCATCGTCAGAATACACAGATCACAAATTAAGCAAAAACGTACTAAATAGAAGTCGTTTGGTAGATCTACAGTGGCCACACATTGATCGACATTTGACTGATTCCTAAGGAACCGGCTGAATTTTGATCCATGTATGGCCAGCTTTACAGCTTTACTAAACTGTAGACTATGCACCCAAGAGCTACCACTACTAACCTGCAATTGATTATACAGTAGATTTAACACAAATAGCTTCTCTGTCCTTTAATGGTGCTAAATCAGTAAAAACTCCATAAAATAAATACCACATACTTTCTGTGACCAAATTGCCTAAATATAGCAATGTAAAACAAGTGCTTATCCCTTGAGGCCCCATTTATACTGGTGCGATGTGGGAAACCCTGTGAATCAGTGCCGGTTCCCGCATTGCAGCAGAATTGCATACTGGTTCACACTGAAATCTGCAAATCGCTGGGAGTGTCAATGTAAGGTTAACTCCTTTACGACCACCCACCACAGATGTACTGCGGCAGGCAGCTGCTCCTGGGCGAATTCGCTGTAGGGCGCTCGCTCTCGGGAGTCTCGGGGGCGAGCCCACGCCGCAAGTGGTGCGCACCCGCCCCCGCTCATCAGCGGGGAAGCTGATGCGTGTGCCAGGCGGCTCTGATTGCCGTCTGACACTCGCGATCGTTCCCTGCTGAGAGAGAAGGACAGTCAGCTGTTGTAAACAGAGCCGACTGTCCTTCTCCCTGGGATGATCACGGAGCCCATGTGATCCTTCTATATAGGATCACATGTCTCTATGGTCATCTCAGAAGCCACGCCCCCCCACAGTTAGAATCACTCCCCTAGGGTCACATTTAACCCCTTGATCACCCACAGGGTTAACCCCTTCCCTGCCAATGGCATTATTACAGCAACAGTGCATATTTTAAGCACTGATTATTGTAGTAATGTCACTGGTACCCCCAAAAGTGTAAAAAATGTCAGTTAGGGGGTCCGATCTTTCCGCTGCAATGTCGCAGTCCCACAAAAAATCCCAGATCGCCACCATTACCAGTAAAAAAAAAAAAAAACAATAAAAATGACATAAATCTTTCCCGTAGTTAGCAGACGCGATAACTTTTGCGCAAACCAATCAAAATACGCTTATTGCGATTTGTTTTACCAAACATATGTAGCAGAAAACAAATTGGCCTAAAATGTTAAAAAATTGGGATTGTTACATTTTTTTGGGGGGAATGTTATATAGCAGAATGTGAAAAATATTGTTTTTTATTTCAAAATTGTCGCTCGTTTTTTTGTTTATAGCGCAAAAAATCAAAATCACACAGGTGATCAAATACCATCAAAAGAAAGCTGTATTTGTGGGAATAGAAGGACGTACATTTTGTTTGGGTACAGCGTCGCACGACCGTGCAATTGTCCGTTAAAATAACGCAGTGTTGAATCGCAAAATAGGGCCTGGTCAGGAAGGGGGTAAAATCTTCCGGGGCTGAAGTGGTTAATGACACCCCCATATTGGTTTGCAGATCGCAGTGCGAACTGTGAAATGGTGCAGTAACTGGATCACATAGGTGTGAACACCCCTGCGTTCCGATTCCAGTGCGAACCAAAAAAGGGTCCTGCACCATTTTGGTGCAAATGCGATGTGATTTCAGCCATACGTTTTGTATGGCTGAAATCGCATCGCACAAATATCGCATGTGATCTGCACAACAATGGGGTGCGAATTACATGTGATGTCTGTCATCGCACTAGTGTGAACCGGCACTCAAATGTGTAACTTATAAAACAAATAAAAGTCCATCGATTCCAATGAAAATCATACAGCCAGATTATGTGCAATCCAGTGCTTCTTTCAGTGTGTCACATCATCAAGTGCTTCAAATCAGTGATCTTTAATTTATAGGAGATCTGCAGTGCTTCAGTTAACAGATATCAATACAGCAGCTCCCACAGCCCATTCACAGCTCTCAAAATGAATCACTTATAACCTCAGAGAGCAAAAAGAGGAACAAAGGCAGACCGCATTGTGTAATACCACTAAAACAATGTGCTTTATTATCAAAGAAAGGTACCCACAATGTAATTTAGAAAAACTGTATCACCACATCGGTAAGCAGACAGTTGGCATGATGACATCACAGGGCAGGTCTCACCCAATGCGTTTTGTCGCAAAGAGGACATTGTCAGGGGACCGGAGCTCCTGTCCCCTGACAATGTCTTCTTAGCGATATTACACGATGAGGTCTATCGTTGTTCCTCATTGTGTTCTCTGAGATAATCAGTAATTCATTTTGACAGCTGTGAGCGGGCTGTGGGAGCTGCTGCACTGACATCTATTAAAAAAGCAAGATTGGCCGATTTCACTTTTTTTCTTTTGCAATTAATTTCTGCAAATGCATTGGGGGTCAATGTGGAAGGCAAAGTTCGTTTTTGTTAAGAATTACTTAGGCTCAAAATGGTTCTTGAGTGGTTTTCTTTGCGTTTTGAGTGGTTTTTTTTATGTGTTTTTGTTATTTGATGTATTTTTCACATACTAAGAAAAAAAAATAACAAGCAACAAATTACACAAAAATAAATGTAAGTTCAGATACTGGTGCAAATCTGATACCCACTTCAACCACGCGGGAGGATGAGGTATAGAACTGAATGAATTAAAGGAATAAAAAAATGCTGCCAGTAGTCAGGAGAGAGACTGGGAATTCATCATATAATTTCTTAAAGTGAATGTAAAGTCTTTTTTTTTTCAATAAAAATAACAAACATGTTATACTTACATCCTCTGTGTAGTTGGTTTTGCACAGAGCAGCCTGGATCCTCCTCTTCCTGGGTCCCTCTTTGCTGCTCCTGGCCCCTCTCTCCCTTTGAGTGCCCCCACAGCAAGCATCTTGCTATGGGGGAACCTGAGTCGAATCACAGCTCCGTGTATCCATTCAGGCACTGAGCTGCAGTTTGGCCCCACCCAGTTTGGCACTTCTGATTGGCTAGCTAACTTTCATTGACAGCAGTGGGAGTCAATGGCGCTGCTGCTGTGTCTTAGCCAATGAGGAGGGGAGTTCCAGATGGCTAAGTTAGTTGTTGACATCGAGAGGGGGTTCAGATAAGCATCAGGATGGCTGACTGGAGCTTCTGCACACAGAAGGTTTGTTACCTTAACCACTTAAGGACCGCACACCGTACATTTACTGCGGCAGGGCGGCCCTTACATGTACGTGATTTAAGGCTCTAGGGGGCGTGCCGACGGAGCCGCGCTCCAGCTGTGATTAGACACAGCGGGAGCCAGTCCGCGGGACTGGTGGTCGCGATCACTGACGGTCTTTCGCAATTGTCAAGGAGACTGACAGAACGGCCACCTGCCTATGTAAACAAGGCAGACCCTCTGTTCTATCAGACAGGAAGGGAGAGATTGTGTGTTCCTAGTAGTCAGGAACCCCGATCTCTCCCTTACTGCAGTCAGTCCATTCCCCCCACAGTTAGAAAACATTCCTTAGGAGCACACTTAACACCTTGATCGCCCCTGATGCTAACCCCTTCCCTGCCAGTGTCATTTATACAGTAACAGCGCATATTATTTGGCACTGATTACTGTATTGGTGTCACTGGTCCCCAAAAACTGTCACATTTACCAAAAATATGTGGCAGAATACAAACTGGCCTAAACTGATAAAGAAATTAGATTTTTTTAATTTTTTTATTGGGAATGTTTTATAGCCGAAAGTAAAAAATATTTTATTTTTTTTTTTTTTTTTTACAATTGTCGGTATTTTTTTGTTTATAGCGCAAAAAATAAAAAATGCAGAGGTGATCAAATACCATCAAAAGAAAGCTCTATTTGTGGGAAAAAAAGGACATCAATTTTATTTGGGTACAGCGTCGCACGATCATGCAATTGTCAGTTAAATAATGCAGTGCCATATTGCAAAAAACGGCCTGGTCATCAAAAGGGGTAAAACCTTCCAGGGCTGAAGTGGTTAACGCATAGAATGCATTAGGATAAAAAACCTTCTGACTTAACAACTTTTTTAGAATATAATACTATATAAAGATCAGCCAGGAACAGGTTTCATCAGTTAAAGTGGAATTTTAGTCAGAAAAATAAAGTGATTGTAATGTTTTTTTTTAAAATACCAAACATGTCATACTTACCTGCTTTGTGTAGTTAGTTTTGCACAGAACAGCCCCGATTCTCCTCTTCTCAGGTCCCCCACCAGTGTTCCTGGCTCCTCCTCCCTTCTGAGTGCCTTTATAGCAAGCCGCTTACTATGGGGGCACTCGTGCTGGCTTGATCCCATTGACACACACAGCATGGCTCAGCCACTCCCCTCATGCTCTCTCCTCACAGACTGTGATTGACAGCAGCGGGAGCCAATGGCTCCCACTACCTTCATGGCCAGTGGCAAGCGAGAGAGCTGAAAGAGCCGCTGCTCTTCGGCAATAGGCTCCTGCAGCTGTCTGTCAGAAACTGGGAGGAGGGAGCAGGGGCATAGCTTGCTGAGTACTGTGCATTTCAATGGATGCACATAGCACCATCTGGTAGTGTGCATGCATGAGTGTCTCCTTACAAACAGGGATGCAAGAGGTTCAGGGACTGGCCAGAAAACCAAAAAAAGGGAAATTTTCAAGGAAGCAGAATATACGTCCTATGTGAGTCTGGACTTTGAATGCAATTTTAAAAAAAAGGTTTAGTATCACTTTAACCGGTAGCAGGATACACAGATAAAGCACAAGGAGGTGCTTACATAAGGGAATAGCTATTTACTTCCGCCCTTCTAAAATATTGGTGGGTACCACAACCAGAGGACAAGCAAATGTCTCCTTGCCTGTCTATGGCCGGTTATACTAATAAAGATATTCGTTTTCTCTTCATTCATAGTAAAGCTTTTTTTTTTTCTCATAATGAAAGTAAGCCAAGTACAGAACAAGGGCAGGTAGCATTGCTGACACTAGAGATACTTTGCTTTATGTACCTCTAATCTGTTTTCAATCTTTAAAGTGTTTCATGTAGTTGAAAACTAGCTGTTGTGACGTGTTTACAATACTGTATGCCAAGGTAACAATCTTGATTAGAAATATTCCACTGTGACACTTTCATTAGTTACACTGTTCGACTTTGTTAGCTTTGCTTATCAAAGGTACCAGTAATGCTATAATAGTCTAATAAATCAAATGTCATGTAACAGTCCTCTACACAGATTAACACCGCAGGACTAATGCCTTCATTTTAGATTTTTTTTTTTTGTATAAGTATTAATCATAGATTTTCAACAAACTCACACAACCTATAACAGAGTTTTTCAATCCTGGCCAGATCTAGGTACTAGGATATCGAGGAGCTGAATGAAGGAATATAAGGGAGCGAGTGCTAAGGCTGGCCATACACTATACAATTTTCTTGTTCAACTTTCCTTTAGATTTACCAAAACCATGTAATATAGGGTCAAACCTAAACACTTTCAATTTGTATGCAGTCAGGCAGGCCCTTGCACTACATAGTTAAAGGTAAATCTAAAGGAAATTGAATAAGAAAATTGTATAGTGTATGGCCAGCCTAAGACTTTTATTTCTTGCACCATTATGCTTTAACCCATCGAAATTTTTGATCCCAAAAGGAGTGTTTCTGGTTCCCACTAAGGGCAACTTACTGCCCATGTTCTGTCAAAACAGCCAACTTGTTGAAATCTCCAATCACGTCACTTCCGGTGACTCTACAGCATCAGTAATTGGACATTTCAACGAGTTGTCTGTTTTGACACAACATCAGCAGCGCAAACACTCCGGTACGTAAAGAGTTACCTGTTTTGATAGAGTAGCTGCTAAGGAGGAATAAAGTTGTCGTCGCCTTGGAGGCAGACATGATGTTGGTTACTAGCAGTTGGACTAACATCGTCCACTCATTATATTGTCTACTGAAGTTTATACGCTGCTGGTGTTATGTCAAAACAGCCAACTTGTCAAAATGTTCAATTACTGATGCTGTAGAGTCACCGGAAGTGAATTGATTGGAGATTTCGACAAGTTGGCTCTTTTGAAAGAACATGGGCAGTAAGTTGCCCCAAGTGCAATTTCTGATGCTGGAGATTCACCGGAAGTAACGTGATTGGGGATTTCGATGAGTTGGCTGTTTTGACAGAAAACCCAAATTTTTGGTAGTGTGCACTGCCCCCTGAATTTTTCATTAGCTGGCACACCCCCCCAGTGGCGTAGCGTGGATTGTCAGCACCCGGGGCAAGGCAAGTAATTTGCGCCCCCTAACCCGACTTTGAGGTCACAAAAGTGTGAAAGGGGCCTTCAGTAATCAAGGTATAGTGTGCCCCCTTTCAATGCAGAGAGACCAGCGTGCCCCCTTTCAATGCAGAGAGACCAGTGTGCCCCCTTTCAATGCAGAGAGACCACAGCATGCCCCCTTTCAATGCAGAATGACCAGCGTGCCCCCTTTCAATGCAGAATGACCAGCGTGCCCCAGTTCAATGCAGAATGACCAGCGTGCCCCCCTTCAATGCAGAATGACCAGCGTGCCCCCCTTCAATGCAGAGAGATCATCGTGCCCCCCATCAATGCAGAGTGACCAGCATGCCCCCTTTCAATGCAGAGAGACAAGCATGCCCCCTTTCAATGCAGAGAGACCAGCGTGCACCATTCAATGCAGAGTGACCAGCGTGCCGTGCCCCCCTTCAATGCAGAGAGATCAGCGTTCCCCCTTTCAATGCAGAGAGACCAGCGTGCCCCCTTTCAATGCAGAGAGACCAGCGTGCCCCCTTTCAATGCAGAACGACCACAGCGTGCCCCCTTTCAATGCAGAATGACGACAGCGTGCCCCCTTTCAATGCAGAATGACCAGCGTGCCCCCTTTCAATGCAGAATGACCAGCGTGCCCCCTTTCAATGCAGAATGACTAGCGTGCCCCCTTTTAATGCAGAATGACCAGCGTGCCCCACTTCAATGCAGGGAGATCATCGTGCCTACATCAATGCAGAGTGACCAGCGTGCCCCCTTTCAATGCAGAGAGACCAGCATGCCCCCTTTCAATGCAGAATGACCAGCGTGCCCCCTTTCAATGCAGAATGACCAGTGTGCCCCCCTTCAATGCAGAGAGATCATCGTGCCCCCTTTCAATGCAGAATGACCAGTGTGCCCCCTTTCAATGCAGAATGACCAGCATGCCCCCTTTCAATGCAGAATGACCAGCGTGCCCCCCTTCAATGCAGAGAGATCAATGTGCCCCCCTTTAATGCAAAGTGACCAGCATGCCCCCTTTCAATGCAGAGAGACCAGCGTGCCCCCTTTCAAAGCAGACAGACCAGCGTGCCCCATTCAATGCAGAGTGACCAGCGTGCCGGGCCCCCCTTCAATGCAGAGAGATCAGCGTTTCCCCTTTCAATGCAGAGAGACCAGCGTGCCCCCTTCAATGCAGAGATACTTACCTGCAGCGGCGCCTTCTCCTCAGTTCCCCGCGTCTCCTCGAGTCCTCCCGCCTCCTCCTCGACCAATGGCATGTGTTTGCCTTTCGTCCAATCAGGAAGTGGGTCTCGGACCCACTTCCTGATTGGCCAGGAGGAGGATCCGTGTGACAATAGCAAATTTTTTATTCGCTATTGTCCCACAATGGGTGGGCTCGGGGCACACTGCTTTGCACCCCGGGTCCACCCTTTTTTGAAGCCTATTAGAGCCTCTGGCTCTAATCAGGTGATTAAAAAAAAACCCACTCTGTGACAGCGCCAGGCTGCTGACTCACTCGCTGCTAAACTGACTGAGCAGTGAGGAGAGGCAGCATAGGTGGGGCTTGGCATGCAACGCCACCCCACCCTACACCAATGGACAGGTGAGACACAGTCCAGCCCTGCCCCGACCCATCATTTTCAGCCATAGGGCGGCCACGCTGGGCATCTTCCAGCCTAAAGATGGAGGCAGCCGCAGTGTGTGAACTGTGTATGTCAGAGTCAGACAGACAGTGACACTGCAGATGCGCCCCCCCAGATGTTGCGCCCGGTGCGGCTGGCCCCCCCTGCACCCCCCCACGCTACGCCACTGCACCCCCCTTCATTCTGTCCTCTCCTTCCATCCCTCAGCTATCATTTTCTATATAAAGAAAATACCAGGACATTAAACTGGTTCCATATACAAACGGTCCACCCCAATACAGCTTTAGCACACGCTTGGTATAATGACAGAAAGTTGGAAATTAACTATACAGTGATAGCCCATTGCCATCAACAACATGAACAACTGAATATTATTCTGAATATTATTTCTATGAATCGCACACTAGATCCAGAAAGTGCTAATACAGAATCAAATAAGGAATTCAAAAAATAAAAGTAGAAGATTAATTTCAAACAAAGCTACTAAAGAAAACATCTGACACACTGAAATATAAAAGATTTCATTTTCTAGGGTAAAAAATGAGATTTGACCCTTGTCCATTATAGGGTGACCTTACATAATCAATGTAGTATCCTTCACAGGTCACAATGTAGAAAAGAAACGGGAGATTGCAAAGGGTTTAGAGAATATTATGTTTAGATTAGAGATATTGCTCAAAGCTTAACTCCAGGTAAGAAGCTAAATACACAGTTTAAATGCGTGTATGGAAAATATTTTAACCTACTGACAAATATGTGACTTTTTTGACCCAGATGCCTAATCTTGTGATCCAGACATCTTTTCTAGACAGCATTGCCAGGTCTTGTACCCCTATTGCTGCAGCAACACAGCTTGGTCAAGGGCATGCCACACAGCCTGCTGATTATTTAAAATGACCAGAAGTACAATAAGGAGTTATCACTCAGTTCACTATGAATTCTTATCCTGTCAACGTGTTTCCTACCAGCACATACAGAAAGCTTAAATCAAGTGAAAATCAGGTACTTAAGCCGGCTATAGATGGTTCAATTCTTGGCCAGTTCAGCAGGAATCGGCCTAGATTCAAACCATGTATGGGCAGGCTGAATGTACCAAGTTGATTGATCGCTGTTATAGTCTCTAGCAATAATCACTGTGTTTTTCCGGTAGGGATGGCTCCCCCCACCAGGAGAACCAAATGGCTCTGCGGGAGGGTTTCCCCTCATCAACACTGACTGTGTTGATCATGGAATCAAGCAATTTTCTTTCCTGCAAACCAATGCTTGCAGGAAAGGAATTTGCTCCGTCTATGGCCAGCATTTCACTGGCTTTTTACATTTAAAATACATTTAATGATGTCTTTATGTTATTAAGTGGTGTTTTTTATTTTATATTTTAAATATAGTTACAATAGTCCAGCTTGGACCAATGTAATTGCATTACCACACCTAGCCGATGCCCCTGGAAGCTGCAAATCACTGAACTAATCACTGTTACTACAGTGATTTCCACTTGCTTCCGGGTTCCGCACCATCTAGGGCAGTGGTTCTTAACCTTGTTGGAGGTACTGAATCCCACCAGTTTCATATGCGCATTCACCGAACCCTTCTTAATTGGAAAAATAAAATATGATTTTTTCAAATTCAAAACATAGGTATATATTATTTTAGGTATATATTTATACATAGGTGCACAAAATGAACAAAACCATTAAGAACAAAGAACAAACCATTAAAACACGATTTTCACACAAAAACATAATAATGAATATTTACTGCAAATTAGTGTGACTTCTGCTGTTGTCTTTCAGAGACCAGTTCAGAAATGCGTGGCTTTATCTTGGCAAATGCCACTCTCATGTCATTATCATGTCTCATGTCACCTCACCCTGTCCTGCTGTAAGGGGGGAGAGCTATATGGGGGACGGGACCTCACCTCACCCTGGCCTGCTGTAAGGGGGATCTATATGGGGGATGGGACCTCACCTCACCCTGGCCTGCTGTAAGGGGAATCTATATGGGGGACCTGGTCCCCCATATAGATCCCCCCTTACAGCAGGCCAGGGTGAGGTCCCCCATATGGATCCCAGGTCCCCCATATAGACCCCCCCTACAGCAGGCCAGGGTGAGGTTAGGTCACTCTGGGGTCCCCATATAGATCCCCCCTTACAGCAGGCCAGGGTGAGGTGTGGTCCCGCCCCCATATAGATCTCCCCCTTACAACAGGACAGGGTGAGGTGAGGTCCGGACCCTGGCCTGCTGTAGGGGGGATCTATATGGGGGACCTCATCTCACCCTGGCCTACTGTAATGGGGGATCTATATGGGGGATCATGTCCCCCATATAGATCCCCCTTACAGCAGGCCAGGGTGAGGTGAGGTCCCATCCCCCATTTGGATCTTCCCCCCTTACAGCAGGCCAGGTTCCCCATAAAATAGATCCCCTTTACATAGTCTTCTCAGTGTTCTCACACAGTCACTAGACTAGTACAGCCAGTACTACTCCAGTCCTACCTTTTTTTCACCTGTGTCCCGACTCCCGATCACAGGCTAGGTTTTCCTCCTGCAGGCTGCAGCACCACTGTCACCACTGGCTCTCTGGCCTCTCACCTGCCGGCTTCTTCTGCTGCTGCGGCTGCCTGGCCTGGCGGTTCTCTCCCGCGCTGCGTGGGTGGCCGCTGCACGGCTTAGTCCCTCCCCCAGACAGTCCCTCTCCGCACCGCACGTCTGGCCTGTCTCCAAAACCCCCCCACCACCACCACCACCACCACTCCACAGTGGGCAACGCCGGCTCCGGCTGGATCGGATTCGGCCAGGAGCCGAGCTGCACAGCCAGCAGTGAGAGTGAGCGAGGGGCAGAGAGAGCTGCGAGTGCGAGCATAGCGGGAGCGGGAGCGGGAGCGGAAGGACATGCCCGAAACTGGAGAAATAGTCCCTAACAGCGAAGTGGTACTAGTGGAGGGTGTGCCGAACCCTCGAGACTGACCCACCGAACCCCTGGGGTTCGATCGAACCTAGGTTAAGAACCACTGATCTAGGGGCATCAGCCAGGCATGGTCCAATGAAACTATGTATAAAATATCCATACCTCGACTGCCTTTTAAGTTTAAAACTCTACAGTATGATTAGAACTATCAAATACTCTTCTCATTTCCCTAATTATTATAGTCATTCCAGAAGCTGGACATTTATAAGCTATGCTGGCTATCATATATCTCTAGAACGTGTGTATACTTAAAGTGGTTCTAAAGGCTGAAGATTTTTTACCTTCATGCAATCTATGCATGAAGGTAAAAAACCTTCAGTATGCAGCTCCTCCGGCAGCCCCTCCCCCCCTTATACTTAACCAATCCTTATCGCGATCCAGCAATTTGCATGAGAGCAGCTGCTCTCCCAGGTCTCTGCCTCCTTATTGGCTAAGAGACAATGGCTCCCACTGCTGTCAATCACAGCCAGTGAGGAGGGAGTGGAGGTGGAGTGAGTCTTATGAACACACAGAGCTGGGCTTGCGAGCAGGTATGCATGAGTGCCATCTTATCAAGCAGTTTGTTATGGGGGCACTCCGAGAAGAAGAGCAGCCAGTAACAACGGCAGGAGACCTGGAAGGAGGAGGATCGGGGCTGCTCTGTGCAAAACCATTGGACAGAGCAGGTAAGTATAATATGCTTGTTATTTTTTTTTTTCATTTACCTTTTTTATCACTTTAACCACTTCCTTCCCAAGCCTATTCTGACACTTCGTTCCTACGTGTAAAAATCAACTTTTTATAGCTAGAAAATTACTTAGAACCCCCAAACATTATTTATTTTTATTGGAGAGACCCTATAGAATAAAATGGTGTGCGCTGCAATTTTTTATGTCACACGGTATTTGCGCAGCGTTTTTTCAAATTACATTTTTTGGGGAAAAAAAACACATTTAAGAAAAAAAAAACCCAAAACAATTAAGTTAGCCCAATTTTTTTTGTTTATTGTGAAAGATGATGTTACACCGAGTAAATTGATACCTAAAATGTCACGCTTAAAAATTGCATATGCCTGTGGAATGGCGGCAAACTACGGTGCCTAAAATTCTTCATAGGCAATGCTTTAAACGCCTTTACAGGTTACCAGTTTAGAGTGGCACAGGAGGTCTGGTGCTAGAATTATTGCTCTTGCCCTGACGTTTGCGACAATAACTCACATGTGTGGTGCGATCACCATTTACATATGCGTGCAAAAGTAACGTATGCGTTACTCTCGCATAAGCACGGTGGGAAGGGTGCGCTTTAAATTTTTTTTTTTTTTTTTTTATTTTATACAAACATTTTTTTTTATTTTTTACACTTTTTAAAAAAAAAAAAAAAATTATACAAATTGTATTGCTATCACAGGGGATGAACAACATCCCTTGTGATAGCATGGGCCGTGACAGGTCCTCTTTATGGAGAGATTTGGGGTCCCCTCCATGCAGCCGATCCTTCTGAGATTGGTCCGATCAGCTGCCTCTTTGACGGCTGGTGGCCAGGTAAACAAAGGGGCAGGACTGGAAATGACGAATACTCGTTGCTCCGGGAGACAGGGTAACTATGTCAGTTCCTCTCTCTCTCTCTGTCCCAGGCAGCCATCCCCCCCACTGGCCGCATTGCTCCCGGCCTCCGGGATGGGACTGGAAAGCCTGGGAGACGCGGCGGCAGGAGGGGGGCAGAAGTAATCGAGCAGCTAATTAGCCACCCAATCACCTCTGCCTAAAAGGGAATCGCTGGCTGCAAACAGTGATACTGGGATATTGCCTGTAGGTGCAGGCATGTTCTCGGTATAACCACTGAAACCCAAGGACGTATGGGTACATGCTTGGGTGGAAAGTGGTTAAAAGATAAAGTATAAGCCAAATGTTTAGACAACCATCAATATGCAACTTGAGGTTTACTAAATGAATGCAAATGAAAAAGCAATAATGCAAACAAGATTGTAATAAGGATATGCAATATTCACAAATCAAATAAGAAAAGGCAATGCGTCTAATACAATAACAGGGCTACCTAAAAGTATTTTCCCTAAAAGGAAAATAGGTGGCAGCATAGTCTATAAGACACTCAATAAAAATGGATAAGCAGTCATTACTAATAGCTACTTGTGTTTCCCTTAAAGGAAATTTTATGGTTACAGCATACACTTTAATTTGATAATGTCATCATAGCAATACAAACAATAGTTGTTTATGGCAATCCAACATAAGCTTGCTTTCATGTTATGAGATTTGCCTGTCTTTTAGCAGTAGCACCCTACTAGTTAGGATACTGGGAACATTTTGTTTTTGGCTTTTGTAACTAGAGTAGCAGTGACTGTTTGGTCTGGTCTCTTCAGGGCTTTACAGGCTGGGCGTACGATTGCTCCCCCTACCTCTTGAAGAAGCTTCTAGAGCTTAGGACAGTGCTTCTCAACTCCGGTCCTCAGGGCACACTAACAGGCCAGGTTTGCAAGAAAACTGAAATACATCACAGGTGATATAATTTGCTGCTCAGTGATTGCAGTATTCTAGTCTGCATCTCCCCAAGGTAATACTTAAAATCTGGCCGGTTAGTGTGCCCTGAGGACCGGAGTTGAGAAACACTGGCTTAGGAACTGAGAATTCAAATGACCAGCCTGGATATTGATCAGGGCCCAGCCAGTACCTGTGAAAGGTGTGCCCAGATGGTGGCTGGGATGCTGTTAAATAGCCTGGGGCTCTGAGGAGATTCTCTTTTTCCCTCCTGAGGGAATGTATCTGTGAGCTGAGAGGAGGAAGGAGGGGGCTGCTTGCCCCTGGAGCCTTTTGGACTGGATGCTGGACTACTCTACAAGATGCTGCACCTATTGACTGTTTATTCCAGTATCCTGTGAGTAGACCCTCCTTTACCTGCGCTAAAACTACTTCATGGTCCCCAGCAATGAACCTGTAAATTGTTCTGGTCTACCTTAACGTGGGCTGAAACTAGTTTGTGGTCCCCAGCTGTGAACATGTAGACTGTTCCAGTCTGCCTTTACCTGTACTAAAGCTACTTAATGGCCCCCAGCCATGAACCTGTACACCAGTTTAGCTGCACTTGTGCTACTGTTACTAAGTGACAGGTGTCCTCTGCAAGCAATATCTGCCATTTTGGAGCATCCCATATCACCCTAAACCCCCTCCTGTTACCAGTTCTACAAGAAAATAAACTTCAAAAGACATCAATTAGACTGTTCAATGAGCCAGAGTGAATGGACTATTACTTATGCCTGGCTGCCTTTGCATTGTGTTGGGATAGAACCTGTTTAATCTACAGCAGCTCCTATGAGGGTAGAGCTACATAGCCATCTCTTTCTAAAAATTATTGGATTCCTTGCATGCTTTGAAGCACCTCCTCTGCCGTTTACTTTCAATTTCTAAAGACTACATATCCTATGGTTCCATGCTGCCCACAAGCTGTGATCCTTGTACTGACACTTCGCCCTGAAATTTTCCTCTCAGCACATCTGTAGGTCAGAAGGCAGGCTCTGTGAAATGCGTGACATAGCAGTGCCTATCCACTGGACACAGTGAATACATATCACAGAATTCAGGGAAGTCAATGTATAGGGATCCTCACCAATTACAATGTAAGTTTTCAAATTTCAGGATCATTCAGTGTAATAGGAAAAGGCTAGAAATAACTGAAATACAACGTGGAAATTGATATGTGACTCATCCTGGCAGCTCTCTCGTGCCTCCCCCTGTTTCTAGAATGTTAGAGAATATTCTATAAGATAGTGGGCGGAAACTAAGAGGGGTTGCCTTGAATATTTAGGGGCCCTTAGCCAATCCCCAGGCTGGGGGCCTGGGAAGAAAATAAGGAGCCTTTAAAGAGTCGTTAGCCATGCCAGCAGGGGAGTCGGGTGAAAGATGAAGCAGTGCTGAGGGGGAGTCTGTCTATGGCCCTTGAGGGGCCACTGCTGGGGTGGGGTTTTACCTTGGGCTGGAGCTTGGGAAGCTGGCTTGGAAGGATCCCACCACAGGAGGCAGTTGGAGGGACCCTAACCGGAGAAGCAGCAGGAGAGACAGTAAGTAGTTTAACATGGTGCAGGGACAGACATGGGGAGAGACTGCCTGCTGTAGCAGGTATCTTTTGAAGACAGCAGTGTGTCAAGCCTTCATCCAACCTTACCCTGGGGAATCTCCATGTGTGTGTCATTTAGAAGAAGTGGAAAGAGAAAGCAGGCAGGTGGGCTGATGGCAGCCAGGCGGGCTAGCATTTCTGCAAGCAGTAGAACTGGGAAAATTGTCTACAGGAAGTAGAAGGTGGTGCGAGATGCTGTTCACTCCACATATGCTACATTACCAGGGGACTCAGAGTTCCTAGCTTGTAATGAGCTATTACTAAGCTAACAAGAGACTGTTAGTTCCTAAAGGAGTGATCCACCAGAATATGTACAAAAGGGAACCAAGTTTGTGCATAAGGAAGGAAGAAGAGGAATCTGTAAATAGGGAGAAAGTTGTCCCTGGTTCTGTTTATTGAACATTTGCAAGGTGGGCATCCCATGATCCCTTACTCCATCAAAGTTATCATCCCCAATAAAACAACAAAAACAAGCAAAAGGGCTGATTTCTGTGTCTTAATGCAAGAAGGAAATGCTGGTTGACTGGCTGTGCAGCAGTGGGCAACCCTGACTTCAGCAAACTCCTACGGGGATATTGCTTCAACACTTTAAGGAAATAACTCTCTCACAGAGATGTGGTAAGAGTCTGGTAGTCCAACAGGGCAACTAAAGGAATCCTTTTCCACAGGGTAGTGACAGGAAGAGTCTGCTCAGGATACACAGAACAGGGCCGGTGCTACCACTAGGCAAACTAGGCAGCCGACTAGGGCGCACTGCCACCTAGGATGCAACCATGGCCAGTGCCACAATCCTCTCCTGTCACCTCCTTATCCCCGGTGGATGTCACCTCTAGAGAGTGGGGCAGAGTGTACAGGAAAGGGGGTGTAGGGTTAAAGGGGGGCAGTGTGTATAGGAAGGGGGGTGTAGGGTAAAGGGGGCAGTGTAAAAACAAAATTAATGCAGCGCTAGCAACAGATTAATATCAAAAATTATAAATTATTTAAATTGAAACCAATCTATATCATGTGAATACAATATGTAATAATAAAATATATTAATCACATTAAGGTGCATAAATTTCTATAGAAATATTTTAAAGTGCATATTTAAACTAAAAAAAATAAATAAACATTCAAAATGTGAGATTTAAAGTGCAAAAATGGTGGAATAAAGTCCTTATTGATGATCCAAAAAAGGTGCCAAAGTGCCAAGTAAATAAAGGTGCTTGTGAGGTGAAGGTGCCCTCTTGGTTCCCCACTCACCGGAATTAGATAGTATAAAAGCCCTTGGTTTTATTGCACATTTGCCCAGGATCAGATATGGAATTCCTCCGATGTGTCCTCCGTATGGAAATCGTTCCCGATAACACCATTAAAAGAAAAGAGGGCCATACATCGTGAAGTACGTAGGTATAATTTTATTCCCCAACAAACGATTGAATACTTACAAGATCAAAGAATAAAAATGGCATATAGCAAACAAAGCAAGTGGCGCCGCTCTTGGCGTGCGTTCCACATACAGGAAGTTCCCGACCGGAAATGACGTTACGTCCGCAACCGTCCAGACGCACTTCCGGTTGCAGGAAGGGGATGTAGCATTGAAGCAGGGCAGTGTGAGCAGGAAGGGGGGTGTAGCATTAAAGGGGGGCAGTGTGTGCAGGAAGGGGGTGTAGCATTAAAGCAGGGCAGTGTGTGCAGGAGGGGGGTGTAGCATTAAAGGGGGGCAGTGTGTGCAGGAAGGAGGTGTAGAGTTAAATGAGGGCAGTGTGTATAGGAGGGGGTGTAGGGTTAAAGGGGGTGTAGCATTAGAGGGGGAAGTGTATGCAGAAAGGGGATATAGCATTGAAGCAGGGCAGTGTGTGCGGGGGGGGGGGGTAGCATTAAAGGGGGGCAGTGTGGGCAGGAAGGGGGGGTGTAGGGTTAAAGGAGGGCAGTGTGTGCAGGAAGAGGGGGATGGATTAAAGGGGGCAGTGTATACAGGAAAGGGGAGTGTAGGGATAAAAGGGGCGGGGCATTATGTGCAGGAAGGGGGCAATGATTACAGTATTTTTTTTTGGGGGGGGGGGGGTGGGTGCAAGTAGCTGGTCTTGCCTAGGGCACAAAATAGTCTAACACTGGCCCTGACACAGAATAATGGCTGCCTGCATTGGACCATCCTACTTTAGGCTTGAGTCTCAGGACAGGGCTGGCATAGTGCTCTATGTAGTAACTGGTGCTTAATAGGAAGCTGCATGTTCTTGTGCTCAAACCTGGTATTTGCATACCTGGTTTAATGTAGAAAACCAGTATTCTTGGGGGCAGCTCACGTGCCCAGTCATTGTTGTGTACCCAGGCCCAGGGCATTTGTGGGGAACAGTTGCAGAAGCCCACGCCTGCATTTGATCATGGTAAGTAAAGGGGGCACTCCACTACACAAACATTCTGATCAAAGCAGACACGTGCATGTTCAATCTTGTACCTGCTCTGAACAAAGCTCCCAAAGGAACCAAATCTCTCAAAGCTCCCAAATGTACAACCCCCCCCCCCCCCCCCCAAAATGTTTACCTTTTCATTTTAGGAATAGCACCATTGTATATTAAGGAAAGTAGGGGATAGGGCACAGTAGTGAGCAAGATTTACTGTTTGTCACCGTTCAAGTAGTTAAAAGACCACAGTAGGATGTACCAAAACTACTGTAAAGATACAGTATATATAAACTTCACCATCCAATAAATGTTGTTTTACATTTTCAAAATTATATTTTATTTTTGTAGACTTTTATGCATTTATGTAACCAAAACAGTGTATTCTTTTTCATTTGTCTTCTTATGCTTACTGCAGAGCTAGCAACAGAGCAAACATCCTTTCATAGAATGGGAGTAACAATAAACCTCTTGTTTCTATATTGAAAGGTTCAATCGATGACCTGTTCATCTGCAAAGAGAAAAGGAAACAAATGTAGCAGACACTTCAGGTCACAGGCTATATTTTTAGCTGCTGAAATCTTTGTCACATTAAACAAGGAACTGGAGCAAGCAAAACAACCTTTCACAAGGACACAGATTAATATTTAAAGCTGCTTCAATCCTGCAGTAGGTTTTGGGAAACCAAACTACCACTTTCAAACTCATAACCGATTTTAACTAACAGGACATTTCCAGTCTATTAAACAAAGCAATTAAAATAAGGCCATGCTTATGCACTACCATTGGTTAAAATGGAAACAATCTGCCGCGTTTGTCATAAAATGCTTTAATCAGTGGCGGCTGGTGCTTAAAATTTTTGGGGGGGGGGGCGCAAACAGAAAAAATCGAATAGGCATTGCTTTGTGGCAAAAAACGCGGCAAAAAATTGTGTGACTTTGAGGTCACAAAGGTGTGAAAGGGGCCTTTAGTAATCAAAGTATAGTGTGCCCCCCTTCAATGCAGAGTTACTACAGCGTGCCCCCATTCAATGCAGAGCTACTACAGCATGCCCCCATCAATGAAATGACCAGCATGTCCCATCAATGCAGTGCCAGTGATCAGCATGTCCCCATCAATGCAGTGACCAGCATGTCCCCATCAATGCAGTGACCAGCATGTCCCCATCAATGCAGTGACCAGTATGTCCCCATCAATGCAGTGCCAGTGACCAGCATGTCCCCATCAATGCAGTGACCAGCATGTCCCCATCAATGCAGTGACCAGCATGTCCCCATCAATGCAGTGACCAGCATGTCTCCATAAATGCAGTGCCAGTGACCAGCATGTCCCCATCAATGCAGTGCCAGTGACCAGCATGTCCCCATCAATGCAGTGACCAGCATGTCCCCATAAATGCAGTGCCAGTGACCAGCATGTCCCCATCAATGCAGTGACCAGCATGTCCCCATCAATGCAGTGACCAGCATGTCCCCATAAATGCAGTGCCAGTGACCAGCATGTCCCCATCAATGCAGTGCCAGTGACCAGCATGTCCCCATCAATGCAGTGACCAGCATGTCCCCATCAATGCAGTGCCAGTGACCAGCATGTCCCCATCAATGCAGTGACCAGCATGTCCCCATCAATGCAGTGACCAGCATGTCCCCATAAATGCAGTGGATGAGGCGGCTGGCTGGATGTGGCTGCAGGGGAGTCAGCTAGCAGCAGTTCCGGGGAGACTATAGGGGAAGGGGGGCCCCGGGCAGGAGAGGTGCGTACCGTATGCTGGCTGGGAGTGGGACCCAGTTTCAGTGGCTCCAGAGGTGTACTTACCGCCCGCCGTCAGACTCAGCGAGGAGGAGCAGGTAAGGGAAGAAGCCGCGGTGGCCTGGCGATGGCGCTGTAAGGACCTGTCACCTGCTGCCTAGGAACTCCGTGACCAGCGGTCTCGAGGGATCCAAGATCAGTGGCGGCCGGCGGCAGAGGAGACTGTACAAGGTTCCAGGTGGTGATACATGCACTGCAGTGTTGCAAACTGCACCACTTATTTACCGGTGGTGGTATGGACGGATCGATCCGATTCCGGTCCGGTGACTCCGGTCTCCTCTCCGCTCTCTGCTGGTGCCGCCTATCAGAAAGTGGGGGTGTCCAATCGCAAAGACTTGCGCCCAGGTTACGCCCCCAGAAGGCAGCCAATCGGCGCCTCTTCTGGGACGTAACCCCACCCCCCCCCCAGCCACCAGCTCCTTCACAGAGGCCGGCGAACCCAATTTTTTTTTTACAACTTTATTTGTTCGCTTTGTAATTTTTTTTTTCTTTTTTTTTCTTCTTTTTTTTAGGGGTAGGGGGGCGGCGCCCTGGCGCCCCCTATGCACGGGCCGCCACTGGCTTTAATTAAAATAAGGTTGTGGACAAAGCCTGCTCTGCTACATGCAACCCAGTACCTCAGTAACAGTTTTTTTCTCTTCAATTTGCATATCTAGTTGAATTATGGGTATAGAGATAGAAAAAAGCTGCGCTAATAAGAACCAATTGTCAATAATGATATTGTACAATCCACCAATCTCAATAATGTTAAGTGAATAACAAAAAATTGCATAAAAATTGTATAAACACATTAATGCCTATAGTGCATCAAATGGTCAGTGATAACACCAAGACTACTTAATGAATGACATGGAAACTCATTGTGACCACTAGAAATCAAAAAAAGCTATTCAAATATATATATATATATATATATATATATATATATATATATATATATATATATATATATATATATATATATATATATATATATATATATATATATAAAGAATGGACAATAGTCCAAAAGTTCTTAAGACATATAATAAAGTCCCAAAGTTGAAAAATCCAAAATAGGAAATGAGTGAAGTGAAGGAAGGTATGTAGCCAATATCTGTTGTCACCACGGTGCTCCAACGAAAGTGACAAACCTGTCTCCTTACCAGATTCTGGTGTACAAATAGCCTGTTTATATGGTTCCTCACAGCGCCACTCTAAATCAGGAAATCCTTACTTCAGCAAGCCCCCATGAATGGCCAGAGAAGGATGAACTGTTCCTGGTATTCACAAATGGGAACTCCCGTGGTATCATACAAAGAAAAGATGGGCTCAATAGTGTGATATCATCAAGACCATTTATCAGGAAATAAAAAATAGCACTCACAAATGTATGAAGAAATAAGTTCAAATTTCAAAGAAGCCGGCCGGCTCTCATGGAGCCCGTCCTCCGGGTAGCGCAGTGACGTCAGCACGCCATACCCTACGCGCTCGTCTAAGAAAGACTTCTGACATTTTCTCTTGAATTAAGGTTATGCATGTTGTTGCAAAGTGCAGTATATTCAGGACAAAGAGAAGGAAAAAATAAAAGGGGGGGGGATCACTGACAGTGTATCTCCAAGTATACTGAAGGCCAGAGTTTCCCTGAAATACAAGGTAATTATATGTCTCGAAGTATAAGAACTGTCAGGAATAAAATTCTTCAAGTAGAACTAAGGCTCCATGCACCCTAGCGTTTTTCATAAGCTCAAAAAAAACTAGAAAAAATGCTGGATGAAAAATGCTGATAATTAATTAAAATAGGCATTTGGATAGTCTTTTTTTCAATACCAATGGTTAGTGCAAATATCCTGGAGTTGGGCCTTAAACTGCTGGGTAAGATTGACAATTGCTGGAGCCTTAGGTGCAGTGGAAAGAAAAGGTAAGTAGCACCAGAAGCACCGGAAGGTTGCTAGGATGTGCGTGACGACAGCCGACAGCAGGTTCAGGAGTGCAGGACTTAATGCACTCCCGTGAACCCCAAGTGAAGTAGGGCCAAAAGAGCTTTGGCCCTAATTCTACTTTAAAACAAAAAGGCTAAGAAACGGTAGTTGCTTGCCTGCTGACTGAAGATGCCTTGATCAGGCCATATGAGTCATGGTATTGATATGCATGTCTTAGAAATCATCAATAATATTAAGAATGGTTTTAACAAACACACTGTGTCAAGACATTTCAAAGAAAAACACAGTAAGGATCCTAGAGGGTTAGTGTTTTATGGTATAGATTGTGCTAGGCAACACTGGAGTGGGGGGAGATAGAGTGAAGAACATTTCTAAAAAGGAGACTAGATGGATCAACGAATATGACTCACTACAGCCTAGAGCAGGGGTCTTCAAACTATGGCCCTCCAGTTGTTCAGGAACTACAATTCCCATCATGCCTAGTCATGTCTGTGAATGTCAGGGTTTTACAATGCCTCATGGGATGTGTAGTTCTGCAACAGCTGGAGGGCCGTAGTTTGAGGATCCCTGGCCTAGAGGGATGAGCATAGATATTGACCTCAATTGTTTTTAAATAACTTTTAGCTGATTAGGCTAAGCTAATATGTATATTCTATTATATAAGTAGGGTCTGTCCATTTTATTTGCATTATGTTATTTTAGGGATAGATATTTTTTTTTATTTAGATATCGCTTTTGAGTGTTAGGAGGTAATGATGGTTTTTTTGGTGAGATTTTTTTTCGTTTTAGTGAATTTTATGCTTTATTTGTTTATATGAAATTTTCACACAATGATGACCTATTTATTACACAGTCATTTATTTTGATAATGCGATATGTGAATATTTAAACAATGATTTAATTGGGTACTGAATGAATTATGGATGTTCACCTGTTAAATTCCACTAAGATATTTTAACATCAACATTTATAACTTACTTGATACCTGTATGGTCTTTTATGATGATTGCATTTTAACATTGTACTCTAGGTGGTCATTTAATACCAAATGAGCTCTTTTAATTGAATTATGTAATAAAATTTCTGTTTTTAATGTAATTATGTTACCTAATTTTAACGTATGCGCCTAAATGCGCTCCTTTATGTTAAAAGGTTTTTCACCTTTTTTGTTTACTGTGGCATTCTATTAGCCTATTTAGTGACCTCAGCTGGGGATTAAATTTAGTAGCAAGATCAAGTTGCATTTAGCGTGGATATTTTTATTATTAAAAAATTAGGCACTACCAGCCTCGCTGGCTTCTGTAGTCCTAATACTTCTGTTACATTTGGTACTTTCTGATTGCCTGTATTTATACCATTTTTGTGCTGCCATTTCTCTTAAATAAAGAATGCATTAAATAAAGAGAGTGATGGAACAATAAACGGTCAAAAAAAAAAAAAAAAAAAAAACAGATGTTGTTTCATGATGACTTCATTAACCACTTGCCGACTGCCAGCAGTACATATACTGCGGCAGGTTGGCTCTGTCTCACGAAACGACGTAACTGTGCGTCACTTCGCGGGACCACTAGTGGGGAAGCGCGCGCCCATTCACCACAGAGGGAGCCAATCAGCAGGTTCGGCGGTCGCTATTCCCGCCGGGCACCCGCAATCTCTCCCCATGGAGACAGAACGGTGGTCTACTGTTGTAAACGCGGCAAACCGCTATTCTGTCATTAATGAAGACAGGGATCCTGTGTTCCTCTTATTTAGGAACACAGGTCTCTGTGTTCATTCAGTAAATACAACTACCACACAGTTAGAAAGCACCCCCTAGGGACACATTTAACCCTTTGATCGCCCCTGGTGTTAACCCCTTCCCTGCCAGTGTCATTAGTACAGTGCATATTTTTAGCACTGATTACTGTAGTAATGTCACTGGTCCCCCCAAAAGTGTCAAAAATGTCAGTTAGGTGTCCGATCTGTCCGGCACAATGTCGCAGCCCTGCTAAAAATCGCTGATCACCATCATTACTAGTAAAAAAATAAATAAAAATTACATAAATCTTTCCCCTAGTTTGTAGACGTGATAACTTTTGCGCAAACCAATCAATATACGCCTAATGGGATTTTTTTTTTTACCAAAACTATGTAGCAAAATACAAATTTGCCTAAAATGATGAAAAAATTTGAATTTTACATTATTTTTATTGGGAATGTTATATAGCAGAAAGTAAAAAATATTTTTCTTTTTCTTTTTTTCAGAATTGTCGCTCTTTTTTTTTGTTTATAGCACAAAAAATAAAAAACCGCAGAGGTGATCAAATACCACCAAAAGGAAGCTCTATTTGTGGGAAAAAAGAACACCAATTTAATTTATTTGAGTACAGCGTCGCAATTGTCAGTTGAAGTAATGCAGTGCCGAACCACAAAAAATGACCTGGTCATAAAGGGGGAAAACCTTCTGGTCCAGAAGTGGTTAAGGAACTTACAAAAATGTAATCTTTAAACTAAATAACAAACCTAAAACACTGGAATATCTGCTTAGTTTATAATTCTGCAGATGAAACCCTAAAAGCTGTCCATACATTATACAATTTTCTTCAAAAACAAGGAGACAGGAAGGCGCAAACACCTATAAGAAATGTATTTGGGCAAAAAAAAAAAAATGGATAAAATTTGGTTACTTACAAAAGTGCAACTGCTAAAAACACATAGAAAACAAGATGCCATATACAGTAAGACATGTATGCTCCCATTGTCTCTCGCTGTATGGCCACACTGACACATTTCAGGGATGCACCCTCTTCCTCAGAGCTGAGCTCAAATACATTTTATTGTGGTAATGCACCAGGTGCTTGTGCCTTCTTGTCTCCTTGTTTTTGTAGTTCCACTTTAGATTCCCCTATCCATGGATGGCTGCATATGCATAGTATTCGAAATTGTTGCACAGTCCCTTTCAACAGTGGAGGACCTCTGAGCGCTGGAAGTGATCATTTTGTAATACAATTTTCTTATTCAATTTCCTTTCGATTTACCTTCAACTGCCTGATTGCATGCAAATTAAAAGTGTTTAGATTTGACCTCATATTATATGGTTTTATTAAATCTATATGGTTTTAGTAAATCTAAAAGAAAATTGTACAGAAGAATTGTATAATGCATGGCAATCCTTACAAGGCTAGATTGGCCACTGATCACCTGAAAATGTGTGGGATCACTAGAAGAACCAAAGACAGTGGATACATTTACCAAAAGACTATTTCAAAAGGAAAGTTATAGAGCATATCCAGCACTGGTTGAAGCTTGAAGGAGGGCTTTTCCTTCTCCTTTGACTGTCCTATGAGGCTGCATGACCCCTGACCCTCAGTCTGGACAGTGCTGATTGGCCCTGTGCTGATCACATGCAACCTTCCAAAAAAACGAACTCTTTAGCAATACACACCAACATCTTTTAAAATCCTTATCAGTAAATGATTACGTAATGAAATGAGGCAAAAATAAATAAATGAAGACCAGTATGTATAATTTATGCATTTATATTTCATCGATCAAAGGATGATTCACACTAGTGATACGTCCTTTATAAATTATAGATCATGGATATGTAGGAAAAGTAAATAATACTTCTGACACCCAAGTTCGTAGAGTTAATAGATACTTAGCTGCATATGCTGTCTAGTAGTCTTACACAGTAAGTGAAAATGTGGAAATAAAACGTGATATTAAAAACGCAGGAGAAATATATATGGAGAGCAACAAATATAGAGAGTTTGCCTAAATGCAATGTAAAGGGAATTAGACAGTAGACCAGAATATCCTGGTTTGGAGTATAGTATTATCAGCAGAGTGTACAGAGGGGAGCATACAGAGGGGAGTCAGTGTGGAGTATTCCTCAGGAGTGGACATGGTGTATAGAAAGATCAATTTAGGTTAGAATTTGTATATTAATTATAAGTGCCTGCCAAGAACACAAATGATTTAACTATTATTATTATACAGGATTTATATAGCGCCAACAGTTTGCGCAGCGCTTTTAGAAGTCTAATATATGTAATAAGTGGGGGGGGGGGGGTGAAAGTTAATGGTGGAGAGGAGGATGAGAACCAATAGTGGCTCAAGTGGTGGACAATTCTGCAGGTACTTATCTTGTGTCACAGCATACTGGAAGATGCAATGGAATGTTCTGTCATCAGTTTAGCACAAATCCTAAAACTACCAATGCCACATAACTTATGACCCCCTATCCCAAAATAGCTGTTCAAGAAACAAAAACAGCTTGCTTGCCAAATAATAGATGCTGTAATGCATTTTAGTAAATATACCAGCGCATAGAAGACCCAAGAGACAGGATACAAGATACTGACACAAATTGTTCCCGGAATGCTCCCTGCTATGATTCGGTGTGTTAAGGAGGAGGGCACTTTGCTCCACATTTTCCAGACTTGCCTGAGACTCACAGACTTCTAATTGAAATTAAACATTATATTTTCAAATTGACGGACATCAAGATGCTGACAGAGGCCTTTCTCTTTCAGCTGACCCCAATGTCTTTAAAATGCTATAAAAGCTCTCTATTGTTACATCTCCTGAACTTAGTAAAGGCATGCATCCCGTTATACTGGAAGAAAACCATTGCGCAGCCCCTGAAACCGTGGCTTGCCAAGGTAAATGAAACCTGCCAAATGGAAACTCTCCTGGCATCAGCCAATTGTAGGGAAGAATGTTGTCACAGAACATGGTTCTACTGGAATGAGTTAACTTGCTCTACAGAATACCATGATATTTTGGGTTTGCAGGTATTATTATCCCTGGCGGTGTTTCTCCAGTGAGTGGAGATACTGAGAATGGTTCATATCCTTGTCCTCCCACATATACAATCCTTCCCTTACTCTAGCCCCCTCCCCTTTTTTCCTTTCCTCCTTCTTTACGTTACCTTTTCTCATCACTTTATAATCTCAGTCTTAGCTACTAATCCTTTTCCCTGAATATTTTGATGGTTCTTCTGCACACATGGCCATGGTACCTTAAAGACTATCAGAAGGTAACAACAAAATCCAAAGAAAAAAGTAGGGGTTTCAAGGCCAGTTGGGAGAAGGAAGACCAGGGAACAAACGCATTAAAATTCATCCATTTATTAGTGTATCTAAAAGAGTTTTGTGTATAGATGAGGGATACACAGAAAGAAAAAAGACATCCCTCATATATTCATCAATATATTAAAAACATTGCGTTTCCTTAAAAATAACATCCTCAAAGGAATTTGCCTGGTACCTGAATCAACATACCTTATATTTATAGTCATAACAATCCGGGAAAACAGCTGATGGAGTTGTAAATTAACAGCACACCGCGCCATTCCAATATGGCGCCGGCGTGCTGATCAAGCCTCTCTATGGGTATCCAATCTGAGGCTGCCGTGTCGATTTAGGTACCAGGCTAATTCCTTTGAGGATGTTATTTTTAAGGAAACGCGTTAGGAGTATCATGAGTGCCTATATTTACTGAATGCTTCTTACCATCTGACAAATTGTAAGTGTATTTCTTTTATCTACAATAAATTGCCCATACGGTATCACGCTATGGTGTCTTTCAGGTTTATCCCTTTACACATATCCATGAGTGGGGATTCTTAGGCATTTCCGTGTGGAGCAGTCTGAGGACATTTACTAATATCTGTGATCCAGTGACGCTGCAGAGGTTCCTATTATTCGGTACCGAGGACATCTGTACATTCAGCCTGCATGACCCAATTGCTGCACAGTATTTTGGGTCCATACCATCTGGTGAGCATATCTGTATTCTTTTGGCGTGGGATTTATCACCTGTTCAAATCATCATTTTCCTGTGTGGGACCTATTACCCTTTCAAGTCACAATTTTTACCTTCATGGACTTATTGGACTTTTCTTTCTTTTTTTTAATAATTTTCCTTGATTGTTCATGCATATATGTGTGTATATTCATTTGTGCACATTTACTCACATATATATATATATTAAATGATAGAATGACTTATGTTCAACCAGCTAGCTAATGCATAGATCAAAATTCGGCCAGTTCAGCAGGGCAGAGGAACAGTCCTATAGTGCTATTATGTTCTGCTGGCATGGAGCCTTCTTCACCAGCAGAATACGATGATCAATGTTGCCAGTTAAAGCTGGAGGCACTAGTTGTACAGGGAACAATCTGACAGGCTGGTTGTACACAAGTTGATTGATAGATTGACTTGTGTATAACCAGCTAGCCTATGCATGGGTCAAATTTTGGCTGGTCCATGCTGAACAAGCCAAAATTCAATCTGTGTATGGCCAGCTTAAAACTGAAGCACCACACTAGAAGTTCACCGTCCAGATATAAATAAATTCCAAAAAAGGATAAAAGATTTCATTAGAAAGCCAACGTGTTTCAGGAGCCAGAACATTTAATCTTTATCAGGGCTTAAAGAAAAAGATTGGAACACACTGGACTGAGTAAGGTATACAGTATGGGGTCTTAGACGCTGTGCTTGTAAATCAGCCAGGTTCAGTCAGAAGCTGGTTTACCCTAATTTGGAATACATTTGTGTCTGAACTATCACCTTTTGGTAAGGTTCTTCAACCGCAGACTTTCTAGATTTGTATTGCTGTCTGTATTCCCACTGGTAAGAATCACCTTCTCTGTTTGTCTTGTTGACTGCAGTCACCAGAACTAAAAATTATGAGAAATCCAAAATTTGGAGTTGTCAATAAAAAAGAAACAGAGGGAAAAATTAGGACACTTGTTCCTGTATCAACTATTTAGGAAGGCATTACCCTCACTTTGGAGGGATTTCTTCTTACTTCCTGTTGTGTCTTCAGAACAGGGTATAGAGGTAAATTTCCCAAATTGGACAAACATGGCAAAAAAACTGACAAGGGGTTTGAACCATTCCCTACTCTTTCCAAAATGGATAAAAAAATGGTTTTAGATACTATTTAGACTTCACTATGATTAGCTAAAATTGAACATATTTTGTGCCTGTTGCTCAAAATGTAAAAAACAATAATGTTTTGTGTTTCATATCCACAGGGCAGACAATCAGTTTTGTTCTGTGCATGCATCCTTTTGCTGAAACACATAAATCTTTAATTAGCAATGTTGTAGTCTTTCCCAAGTGGACAGAAACAGTGTGGATGAAGATGTAAAAACAGACTTGCATCCAAATAAAGCATCAGTCGTGCTTCACGAAAGCAGGAATTTGTTACCGAACAAAAATTATTGACTGCTGGGCTCAAGTCAACATAGATTACACGCAGTGAGGTCATCTTGAAGGAAAAACATATTTGTTGCCTCTGCTGGAGACCAAAATTAATATGATTAAGCCTGATAAAGTGTTAACCTTCAGCTGTTTTTGCAGTTTTCAGGTATACGAGCTGTAAGGATGATTGTGCTATTCCCTAAATACTCTGTGTGGGAGTGAATGATTAGTCATGAATTCTAAGCAGCAAAAATGATGATCTTTACAAGGCTAAAGCTGCATTAACTTGTTTCTGTCTGAATCA
This sequence comes from Pelophylax lessonae, assembly GCF_965119305.1. Taxonomy (NCBI): domain Eukaryota; kingdom Metazoa; phylum Chordata; class Amphibia; order Anura; family Ranidae; genus Pelophylax; species Pelophylax lessonae. Next base: position 443,072,572 of record NC_138769.1, read on the forward strand.
TGTGTAGCTAAGTGTCAGCTAATTGTGGTATTACAGGTCTGTTATTATATAAAAATATTTTATGGACATTTTTAATTGTATCTGAATGTCTTGTATATGTACTGTATTTTCTGGCGTATAAGACTACTTTTGAACCTCAAAAAAATCCCCCAAAAATGGGGGGTCGTCTTATACGCCGAGTATAATATCTCCAAGGTAACCTAAGTATAAATATTACCGGTAGATCGTGTAATAGGGGGGTCGTCTTATACGCCCAGTCGTCTTATACGCCGGAAAATACGGTAATTGCTATAGGTTATTTTACTTGTGTCTGTTTGGGTTCATTAACACAGCAGCAGTTCTCTGAAGAGTGATGGGTGGTTGATTGCTTTTCAGATGGTGTTTGACAGGCAGTGAAGAGATGTTATGTTGCCTCCTCACTGCCCCCGTTTTAACCCCTTAAAGCCCGCACCACCATACCACGCCATGTGCATTGAACAGTTTCTATGGGTCGTGTCGGGGAGGGGGGTTAATATTTGTGACATGTGCATAACCCCACACAGCTGCCTTTTCCGCTTGGAGGGGGGTTATGGGGCAGTAAAAATGTGACTCAACCTCCTGCCCCCCCCCCCCCCCCCCAACTGCAAGTGTAAGCTAAGACTTAAAGCATTACTACACCCACAACAGTAAAATACAGTAAGTCTATATATGCAGTAAACCATGCTTATTATACTCACTGTGGGACCGAAGGGATTAATCCTCTGCATTGTGTATAAAGGCTGGTTGATCCTGTCTCTCCAACTCCAACCCATCTATTGTTAGAACAGAGCATTATAAGTCAGGCTGCACATGCTCAGTTTGGTGTGTATTGATAGAGAGGTATTTTTCTTGTAAGAAACAAGGGGGGCCGACAAATCCCCAGCCCCCCATGTGAATGAGTATGGGGTATATTGTACCCCTACCTATTCACCCCGAAATAAATCAGTGCAGTGTAAATAAAAACAAGACATGTTTTTTAACAAGTCCTTTATTAAAAATGAAGAATGTCCCCCATCGTAGCTCGTGTCTTCCTTCTCCAGTTCCGCCACCAATGTGTTCTTCCTCCGACCTTCTCCCTCCGCTACTGTCTTCTCCCTCCAGTCTTCTCCCTCCAGTCTTCTCCCTCCAGTCTTCTCCCTCCAGTCTTCTCCCTCTGCTGCTGTCTTCTCCCTCTGGTGATGTGTTCTTCCTGCAGTCTTCCCTGCCGCTGCTGTCTTCACAAGTGGCAGAGCCTCCAGCCTCCCTGAGGCAGTGAGCGGCTGTTGCAGGGTGGAAAGAGGGATAAGAGAGAGTACCAACAATGGCTGGGCCATGGAAACCCATGGGTGACATCACGGATTCCAGATTTCCCAGCCATTGTTGAGCACTCCCTGAGCCGGAAATGCAGGATCACGTGACCAGACTGGAGTGGATTAAACACATTTAATACATGGCGCATCTATGTTTCTATGTGCTAGGTGATTGGACACTGACAAAAAGACAGGAATTCTCTTGCTATATAACCCCTCAGTTAACTGTCCTCAGTTTTTTAGCTAGCTGTAAACCCAAAGAGTATATCTTAGAGATATACTCTAAAAAATAGATTTTACAGGTTAGTAGGAAATCTAGTGTTTTTTTTTTTTTTTTTTATTATTGTAAATTATTTGGCACAGAACAGCCTTACTATTCGTTATTCATAGGGCTGTCCTAAGGCAAGTGTGATGGGATGGGAGTGTGATACAGCAGCTACGGAAAGGCCACAAGAAATTCATACAGCAGCCTGCAAAACACTGCAACCAAAGGCCATGTCCTCAGCGACTTTAACATCCACCTGGTAACATCTTGTAAAAGTAAACTGAAGATCAGGTTGTGGCCTTGCAGACCTTAGCCACAGAAGCTTGATGACAGAACAAGCAGGAAGCACCTACATTCCTGGTAGAATGATTTGTCACCAGGAAAAGTGGAGCCTTTCCTTTCACCCATAAGCTTGAAAATGAACTGACAAATTCTATGGGAAATAAAACACTTGATCCTTCTTTGGTTATTCAGGAAGAACAAATAGAGAGTCTGATCGCCTGACATGTACTGGAGGATTTTGTCCCCTGGTGACTGAGGGCAAGTTAAAAAAAAAGACTAAACAATGTCCTGGTTAAGACAGAAGGCCAAGACCACCTTATGCAAAAAAGACAGCTGAGGAAAAGGAACCATCTTGTCATGGTGAAGTACCAGAAATGGCTCTTTACAAGATAGAGACACCAGTTCTGCAGCCCTCCCACCGATGTAGCAGCAACTAAGAACACAATCTTCTGCGTCAAAGAGCTAAGGGAAGGTCTAGAAAAGGGCTCAAATAGAGGTCTTCTGTAGAGCAGAACAACAAAATGGAAATCCCATAAGGTTAAAGTCTATCTAACTAGAGGAGCAAAACATATGATGCCCTACAAAGGCAAGCACCAAGGAATGAGAAACAGTTGGCATCTGAAAGAGAACTGCCAAGGCTAAAACCTGACCCTTGACTGTACTTAAAGTCAGGCGCATACAGTATTAATCCCCATTGGGATAAAAAACAGGATATGCCTCACAACATACTTGTGAGGATGAAATTTCCTAGCCTCACACTAGGCCACATAAGATTTCCAGGTCCTGTGGTAAATCTTCCTTGGAAGCAGCCTTCCGACTCTTAAAAGCATAGGGATAACTGAGCCAGATAGTCCCCTGTGTTTCAAGACTCTGGCTTCAGTAGCCCTACCATATAAGCCAGTAACTATAGGAAGAATGAAAGATAGGATTTACGAAAGGAGGTCAGAGATGATCTGGAAGAGTTCAAGGACTGTCCACTGACATGCCCACGATGTCAGAAAACCACATTCTCCTGGCCCAGGCTAGTGCTATCAGAATTACTGGTGTTGACTCTACCTGAATCCTGCTACACAGATAAAGCTGTAACAGATGAAAGGCATAATCAGCGAGAACTGGTCCCAGGTGTCACCAGGGCCTCCACCATATTGCCTGAGGATCCTTGGTCCCAGAAACAAAATGTATCCAGTTTTGCATTAAATCTGGGCACCAGAAGATTAACGCATTGACGGCTGAGGAAACCCACCTGCCAATTTTCTGCTTGTAACATGGAACCGCAACCAGAGCAGGGACATAAAACTCTGCCCCAGACAGCATGAGATCCACCTCCTCCTGGGCTGCTGAACTTGTGGAGCCTCCTTGATGATTCATGTATGCCATGGCCTTGGCATTGTCTGACTGAACCCTTCCGGGAGACCCTGATTGTAACAATCACGTAATTACCTGTATGGATCTCAGCTGCGGAAGTCAACCACTCAGTAACGGAGCTATGTTTACCAATGTGAGGTTTGGTCATACAGGCTACAGTAACATCACAGTGAGACTTTTTTAGCAGAGGAAACAATTTAGGCCAAGGCAATATACTTGCTGTTAGCTGAGTTAATGGGAACTGCAGTTTAGCTGAAATTATAGTACACTGTTCTGCCAGTAGATGGAGCAGTGATCCAAGAAGTCATGTAGAAAGCAGGAAGGACGGAGGCAGTCTAAGTACAGTCACAGGAGATGAACGGCTTGAGGGAGCAGATCATCAGTGTCTGATGTGTTGCTGAGACACTGAGGGAATGAAGTTCACGCCTTAAGTAAAGGATGGGTGGGGCCACACATGGAACGAGGAACAGGAAGTCAGGTAACATGGAACAAGGAACAGGAAGTAAGGTAAGTCTGTTACACTGATGCTGTACTGACCAATGCAAGTGAACCAAGCGGATCACCGACAGTTCCAGAAAATTGATGGGATTGACATCTGCAAAGACCAATTCCCTGTACTAAAAAGTGTCCAGAACTCCCCTCCAATCTGTTAAGTTAGAGTCATGCAGATACAAACTAAGGGATAACCAAGGGTTCTGAGAAAGGTTGCCTCATTCCCCAGGGTGATACATTACCCCGGAGGGAGACTCACCTTCATGTGAATAGTTTCCAGGATCAGGTCCTGATATTCCAAGAGTTAGGCAAGATACAATGCTAATGTCTGGAGACTGAGCACCCACAGTCAAACCTCTCCAGAATGTGTTTTGTGAGTGATACGTTGCTTAGAAGGTGTACAAATTAGTAATCGACCAATATTGGTTTTTCGTTGCCGATATTATTTTTTTTTTTATCACTTGACAGGTACTCTTATGGAGGGATCTGGGGGTCTAAAATGTGTACACCAAACCAAGTTTGGCTGTTTTGAATGCTGTAATTTTTTTGAATCTGGCGCCAAGTACATTTTTACATGTTTTTACATGGAGACCTGATCAGAGCCGAATGCGGCTTTGACCGGGACTTCGGCGGCCGTGCAGGCTGGTTGCCTGGGTCTTGGCAATATTGGCAATATTGGTCACCTTGGTGGACTATTCTGATATATCGGAGAAAGTGCATATCGGCCCTCGATATATCGGCTTTACCAATAATCGGTCGTCCCTAGTACGAATTGCTCCCTGAGAGGCAAATTGTGCAGGTATCCCGAAATAGTCTGCCCCTGGGTCTTTATAAGGCCCAAAATTGGAGCAAGGATTTCTGTGAGTACCCAAGGGACTGAATGTCAGTGCAACAAATTAAAAAATGCCGTTCTTCCACAGCAACCGCAGGAACCTCTGGTAAAAAGAAAAAATCATGAGATGTAGATAGGCATCCTTTATGTCCCACTAGAGAGAAGCTACCACCAAATTTACTGCTTCCAACCTGGAGAACTTAACATATGTGAGAACCCATAAGGGACAAACATCATAGTTTTGTTTTAAAACCATAAAAAGGTTGGAGATAAAACCACAAAAGCGTTTGTCATCTGGAATTGGACTTTAGAATCTGCCAGAGCAACACACCATCAAGGGTACAAATTGCTTCCCTGCCTTCAACCTTTAGGGAGACACACACTAGTTCAGAGACAGTAGAGTGCTGGGATGTAGGGATATCAGCAAATCCAATAATTGTGTCACCCTGTCCCTTACCAACAGAACATTTTGCTGCAAAGGTCTAGAATAGAACTGAGCAAAGCGAACTGCCTTGAATGAGGTAACCACTTTCCCCAAATTCCTCACTCCTCAGGCAAAAAACGGAGGACTTTTCAGTATGGGAAAGGTTATAGAGGAGGGGACTTCAAGTCTTTTTGCCAGTGTCCAATTACCTGTAGGTGGTTCATAACGCTAAGTAAAGAATAATAAGGCTGCTCTGTGTCCCGTGATGTTCGATTAAAAAAAACCTAGTTGCAGGTCAAATGTCAATTGCAAGTCAAATATACCTAGATGCTAACTAATTCTGAATGATCTCTTTCACCTGGGGCAGGTCATTTTGTAGGACATCCCCCATCAAAATTATGTAGTTACCATGTAATTTACTACATATAAACAGTATACATATATGGTAGTTCAAAAAAAAGGGTTACAGAAGGGTTTCCATCATAGTCCATAGTTAGCCGTATCATTTTCATTTTGATTTTGAATTCAACAACATTATCACACTCCCCAAGAGCTGCCATTCTTGAAACATTAGTGCATGTTCTACAATCCTCAAAGAGATTATAAAGTAGCCTCAGATGACAGTTAAAGATCATCAATTGCGCTAAAAATACCACCTCGATGTTCAACAGCATTATTGCATTGTGATAGATGAGGCACAGTGGTATGTTTAAATAAACAAACACTGTATATCAGATTCAGAAAACTTTATTAATCCCAAAGGGAAATTATTTCAGCATCAGTTACTGTACTCATCCCAACATTGAAGCATTGAGTAGAGAGTATGGGGCTGCTTTGCTGCCTCAGGATCTGGATTGTGTGTTGTCATTGATGGATCCATGAATTTGAAGTTGTGTAAGGACATTTTAGAGCAGAATGTCAGTGGCCCTTGTTGAGTCATGCGATGTGACAAGGATCCAAAAGGTAGGCATAAATCAAGAAAATGTCCTAGAGCAATTCAGTATAGCAGAAAAGTGCAAAGACTTTTTTAAATGCTGTGGTCATATCAACAGCTACAGAAAGCATTTTGTTGATGTTACTGCGAGAGAGAAACGTTACCTAGTTATTAAATATAATGGTTCACATGTTTTGCTAATAATGACATTGATTAACCCTAACCCGCACTTGAGGCTCTCTATAATTTTCTCACTTTGACCAAAACTGATCTAAACAATCCTACTGTAAATTATGGAGTAGTATGCTTTTGTGTCCTCCAAGGGTCATTCATGGAAGATTTACATTTACAAAGTGCTAAGGTGTATATAGTACAACATATTTTGGACTATTTACTTATCTTTAGGGGGATTCCAAGCACTTGTAATCATCGTTCAACATGCCTGTGAAAACAGTTCCCTAGTTTTGATCAACTGTTAGGCCCCTTTCACACGGGCGCATCTGCTAATTGGAATCCGCTTGCTCAGGGGGGGATCCCTCTGCTGATCCCTGTTGAGCAGGAGGATTGCATGTCCATGTCCACTCCACTATGAAGAGTAGACATGGACAAAGTCCCCGTCCCGCTCTCCTCTATGAGGCAATCGGATGGAAACGGACTGCATGTCCTTTTCTATTTGATGACATCCGATCTGCTGGACAGAAGGAAAATAGGACCACCATCCGTTTGTTTTTGGCAGCCAGGATCGGACGCCAGCGGGTGTCAGCGGGCATGTGTTCGCTGACATCGGCCGCTTCTTAGGAGGACAATGCAGGGTCCGATCAGGTCTGCCTGAAAAACTGACAGGCGGACCTGATCGGACAGCCCCGTGTGAAAGAGGTCTTATTAGGCTGCGTTCACACCTTCTCGTTTTGGGCTGCCCTATGCTGTCACGCAACAAACGTGCAAACAAAGCAGGAAAAAAAATGCAATGTGAAGGTGTGATTGTAGCCTTAGCCAAAAGAATATAAAAAATATTCAGGTTTTCCATCAATCTTCTCTATTAACTATCCCTAAACAGACAAATGTATATGTCTCCACTGGAGTCCCACTGACTGATTGATAAAACACGCAACAAACTGTACAATAGAGCACTTATCATATACATGGGTGTATAGAAGATGACCGCAATATACAGCATTTCTGTTCATTCCAGCAAAATTAATTTGAGTGTATGACAAGATGAACCCAGTGGTATTGTGTAAACACAGTAAAAAGACTACGAGAGGTCCAAGTGTGGTGCACTCATTTATGCTTATTTTTTTCTTGCATCTCAAGCCAGGGAAATGCCCCAAATGGCTATGTTTTGCATTTAACTAGCTTTAAAATTTAATAAAAAAAAAAAAGAAAAAGTGGTACTGCCAACAAGATGGTAATTGTTTTTCAACTGTGCATGATGGAAGTTGGCCAATGGAGTGGAGTGAGGTACTGTGATCTATACCAAGCATACAAGCACAAAGTCTTGATTTGTTGGCACATCAAAATGCTGGGGATGTTTTTGCCCATCACAAGGCCACTGCTCTCTTCCAGACCCCTCTCTCCATTGCAACTAAACACAACTATACTAAAAATATTATAAAATATAACTAATCCCGCATAACAAATCAAAGTTTAATTTACATGAGCACCATTCTTTGTTAGCTATTCAAGTAACAGGCACACTTTGCTAGCTGAAAAAGATACCTGACCTTCCTTCCTTGCACTTGTGTCACTTAGAAAAAAGCTGCTAGCTGAGCTTTTTGTGTGATTGAGGTCACGTACTTTAGGTTTATCCCTGTTTAACTTGCATCCTAATGCTTTTAGTCTAACATTGAATATAGCACAAAATTGTATGAAAAGTTTGGAAGGTGGCAGATAGATTGTTATGTGTAGCCAAGAATTCCTCCTCAAGCAGGCAGGATTGACAAAACAGCTTTTTCCAAGACTATCTTAATTTAACATAACAAGAGGTGCTTCTTTTAAACAACAGAGAAAGGTTTCGATTTTTATATGGCTTTGGTCTGCAAAATTAAAAAACAAAGCACAAACCAAGCCTTTTAACTAAAGTTGTGAAAAAAAATAAAGAGAAACCCCCAAAGTGTGGAAAAAATGTATAACTCCCCCAAAATGTCAGAGAGAATATTGCACAAGAATAATATCTGAACCAAAGGAATTAGGTGTCCAGTCAGGACCTTGGACTCAATGGAGGAGTATTCTACTTACCTGGGGAACACTGGTGCCAGTAGTACCTGTCACCACCATTGCTGCCACTTTTAAAATGTATGAAAGCGGAGTTCCGGGCAAAAAAAAAAATTTAAGCTAAAAATACCCCCCGGGACAGTCAGGGCTAGTGCATTTAAGCAACGATAGCCTCTGAACTATCCCGTTTCACTTACCTGTAAGAAGAAATGTCTTGTCCAGCGCTGCCATCTCAGGTGTGGGCAGCTGAAGCGGGATCGTCCTCTTCGGTGACGTCGGAGTCCCAGAATGCCCTGTTCATCACTTCTGGGGCAGGCGCATCATCCCTGAACAGCTTCTGCGCATGCCCAGAAGCTGTTCAGCAGGGAATGACGTGCCTGCACCAGAAGTGACGAGTGACTTCGGTGCAGGCACATTGACTCCTCTGATTGATGACGCTCATCTCCCAGGAGTCAATGCAAGGAGGAAGTGACATTGTGCGCCATGTCCGCAGAGGGAGGAATAGGAAGGAAGGTAAATATATTTTCATTAACCAACCGCTCACATTGAGCCTACTGCGGCAGAGTGGCTCTCCTGGGTCCAGCGACGTAGACCTACGTTGCTGGGTCCCGCCCCCTCTCGGCGGCGCACGCGTGCCGCCAGAGGCTAGCTCCTGTTGTATTCGGACATAGCGGGAGTCGGGCCAGGGAGGAGAGGCGGTGATAACCGCCGCTCTTCCCCGATCGTCGGGGAAAGAATGAGGAAATCCGACCGCTTGTGTAAACAAAGCGGGCGGATCTTCTCTGTGACAGGCAGGGACAGATTACAGGATTCAGCATAGCTGAACCTGCGATCTGTGTCTGTGTCACACAACCCCCTCCCCCCACACGCTTCAGTAAGCATGAGGCATACATTTAACCCCTTGATCACCAACAGTGTTAACCCCTTCCCTGCCAGTGTCATTATTACAGTAACAGTGCATATTTATAGCACTGATTACTGTAGTAATGTCACTGGTACCCCCAAAAGTGTCAAAAATGTCAGTTAGGGGCCCGATCTGTCCGCCGCAATGTCGCAGTGCCGCAAAAAAAAAAAAAAAAAAAAAAAAAAAAAAAAATCGCAGATCGCCGCCATTACTAGTAAAAAAAACCACAATAAAAATGACAAATCTTTGCCGTAGTTAGTAAATGCAATAACTTTTGCGCAAACCAATCAAAATATGCTTATTGTGATTTTTTTTTACCAAAAATATGTAGCAGAAAACAAATTGGCCTAAAAATGTTAAAAATTTTTGATTCATAAATTTTTTTGGGGAATGTTATATCAGAATGTGAAAAAAATTGTTTTTTTTTTTCAAAATTGTCACTCTTTTTTTCAAAAATTAAAAATCGCACAGGTGGTCAAATACCACCAAAAGAAAGCTCTTGGACATAAATTTAATTTGGGTACAGTGTTGCACGACCGCGCAATTGTCCGTTAAAGTAATGCAGTGCCGAATCGCAAAATATAGCCTGGTCAGGAATGGGGTAAAATATTCTGGTCTTAAAGTCGTTAAAAATACGCTCCTTGAGAATTTTTTTGTCAAAGACATGTAGCTAAATACATTTTGGCCTAAATATATGACAAAAAATGAATATATTGGATACTTTTTACTGTCAAAGTAGAAAATGACAATTTTTTTGCAAAATTTTCGCTCTTTTTTTATTAATATCGCAAAAAATGAAAAGCGCAGAGGTGATCAAATACCACCAAAAGAAAGCTCTGTGGGGAAAAAAAGATCGTAAATTTAGTTTGGGTATGGAGTTGCATGACCGCACAATTGTCAGTTAAATTCGTGCAGTGCCAAGTTGCAAAAAGTGGTCTGGTCAGACAGGAAAATCCTCTGGTCCTAAAGTGGTTAAAAACAAGGTAAGTGAAAAAAAAAAAATAATAATAATTTAATTATACAATTCTTTTTCAGGTGTATTTAAGCTAGCAGACGGTGCACTTTATTTTTAGGGCGGAACTCTGCTTTAAGTTACTGCTGTTTACCCTATACACATCAATATAGCATCATTGAAATCTACTACAGTAAAAGTATGCAGTTTTCTGTAGCACTGTAATTACTATAAAGGTCCACTGGGTGGCACTGCAGAACTAAATTACTGTTACGAAAACAGAAAAATAGAAGAGTGACAGCAGAAAAAGACCAAAGTGGTCTATCAAGTCTGGCTGTCTGTTTTTGATTTTTTTCTTATTTGTTTATTTGTTGATGGATTCATCACCACCTCTGTTCCAAGTATCAACTACTATTTTAGTAAAATAATATTTTCTAAGGTTAGTTTTGTATTTGCACTTTGGTGTGTTCTATACATTATTCGCATCCTTAAAAAGTTACACTTAACGGTTTCGTTTTTTTGCTGTTGCTGTGATCTGACTGTTTTAGAGGATGGCTACATTTGTTTGCCAAAGCCCACTGTATGTAGGAATGTTGCCACCCTGCTCTCACTGCAGAGTTGAACTACAGGCTACAAACTATGGGAAGATAGATACTATTGTTGAAAATTGGGCTAATGGCAACAAGTCGAGAAGTGAGAAAGGGGCCACACCCACTTGAAATGGTTAAACTTTCTGAACAAAAGGCCAGAAACATAAGTTAAAAGGAGGACTTCATAATAACAAGTAAGGCCTGTGCCAGTGGGGACTTCACCAGATGAAAAGGAGGAATTTCACCTGGGGATGATGCTAATGCGTGATTTCCTGCAATTACTCGTAGAGTAGAGCCTGGGGTCCTTGTTGCTTAAGGAGTTTGTGAAGCTACTATAGCTTGAGCTGAGTAACTTTTTGGTGTATTGTACACAGAACATTGTTCATGCACAGTCGCAGTTTATGTAGCGTGAGTGTGTTGTATTTATATGTATCAGTCTGGTAGTTTTTCTATCATTGTAAATAGTTTATTTGAACAGCATTTTTGTTTAGTAAGGCACAGTAATACAATACAGAAGTCATTTTAATGCTTCCTTGCTTTACCACAAAGTGACCTTAAAAGACACAAAGCAAGAGACAAGGGCAATGATGAAGTTTCCGAGAGGCAGACTTGCATGCATCAACATTGTGGGATCACCAAACCCAAACAACCTTCTGTCTCCTAAAACCTGGATTTCAATAGCCATGCTGTCAAAGGTAGAGATTGTACAGAATGGTGGTAGACTAGACTCTAGGACAGTAGGTCCTCTTGAAGAGGCAACTGCCAGGGGGTGTCCGTGACCAGCCACACCACATTGGCGTGCCACAGACGATGAGGCTAGTCTGGGGTCACCAGAATGACCTGAATCTCTTCGGCCTCTATCCTGCACAGCAAGTAAGGGAGCCGCTTGGGAGGAGGAAAAGCTTAAAGAAGGCGATACTGATCCCACAATGCCACCAGAACCCCTGCATCTGCCAGGGGTTCCTTGCTCACACCACAAACCTCAGGACCTTCCTATTAGGATTAGACACCAGAAGATCCACCTCCAGGGAGCCCCAGGGTAGACAGATGACAATTTTCTGCACTGGGGATGTCCACAGCTGAGAGGGACAGAACATGCAGTTTGGCTCACAGAATAATTTACGATGTCTCCTGTGTCACCTTGATGGTTGACATTGGCGCTGTCTGATTGGATCGTGACCGGGCGTTCCCAGGGAAGGTCTGTTTAGTGCTCCAGACACAACCTGTCTGCTCGCAGCTACAGGACATTGATAGGCAGCCAAGCCTCCTCCTGTGTCCAATGACCCTGCGCCGATCTCAGATCCAGGACTCCTCCACAGCTGGCATCCAAAGTGAGGGCGAGAAAGGACTTACAAGCCTGTAGGGAAGGAGTCTGGAGCTACCAGATGAGGGAGGCCCTCGTTGACCAGTCCAGGGAACTGGAGATTTGTCCCATTTTGATTTCCCTCTAAGGAATCCTCATAGATCTGCGCATATGGGACCGCCTCAAAAGGTGGATTTCTTAAGCCCCAATGCCTACATGCAAGACCACAGAGAAGACCATTTGTAAGACAAATGCAGCTGAGCATGTTTGTGGGAAAGAACACCTTAGCCTGCACCAAAACAAAAATCAGACCTAGAATCCTAGAATCCCCAGCCTCCTGGTCGTAGTCAGGGTATACTTTTTGAGGTTTAAAAAAACATTTGAATTTCTGCAGGGAATTCTATCAAGGGTGGGATGCAAACCTTTATGCTAAGGGGATTGGTGGCCTTGTGGGGCCAGGATAACTTAGCAGCACCCACAGGAGTCTTAAAGGGCTTGCCAGGGGAATGAAAAAGCCTGGTAAGCACAGTAAAAGGAAGGTCTGCCAGGGCCTTCTTAGATGTATGGTCAGCAGACCAACATTTAAGCTAAAGCTACACTTCCAAGACAGATAACTTGGTGTTTTAGAATGGTTTGTTATTTTTTGGGGGTTTATTTTCCAGATGTGCAAAGAGAGATAAACGCTTGCGGGTAAAATCAAACTATGTACTGTATAACATTTAATCAAGTACTGACAAATACAGTGGGGATTGAAAGTTTGGGCACCCCAGGTAAACATTTGTATTAATGTGCATAAAGAAGCCAAGGAAAGATGGAACAATCTCCAAAAGGCATCAAATTACAGATTAGACATTCTTATAATATGTCATCAAAAGTTAGATTTTATTTCCATCATTGACACTTTCAAAATTACAGAAAACAAAAAAATGGTGTCTGCAAGAGTTTGGGCACCCTGTAGAATTTATAGCATGCACTGCCCCCTTTGCAAGGCTGAGACCTGCAAGTGTCATGGATTGTTCTCAATCATCATCTGGGAAGACCAGGTGATGTCAATCTCAAAGGTTTTAAATGCCCAGACTCATCTGACCTTGCCCCAACAATCAGCACCATTGGATCTTCTAAGCAGTTGTCTAGAAAACTGAAACTGAAAATAGTTGACGCTCACAAAGCTGGAGAAGGCTATAAGAAGATAGCAAAGCGTTTTCAGATGTCAATATCCTCTGTTCGGAATGTAATTAAGAAATGGCAGTCATCAGGAACAGTGGAAGTTAAAGCAAGATCTGGAAGACCAAGAAAAATATCAGACAGAACAGCTCGCAGGATTGTGAGAAAAACAATTCAAAACCCACGTTTGACTGCACGATCTCTTCAGAAAGATCTGGCAGACACTGGAGTTGTGGTACACTATTCTGCTATAAAGAGATACTTGTACAAATATGGTCTTCATGGAAGAGTCATCAGAAGAAAACCTCTTCTATGTCCTCACCACAAAAATCAGCGTTTGAACTTTGCAAATGAACATATAGACAAGCCTGATGCATTTTGGAAACAAGTTCTGTGGACCGATGTAAAAATTGAACTTTTTGGCCGGAATGAGCAAAGGTACGTTTGGAGAAGAAGGGGCACAGAATTTAATGAAAATAACCTCTGTCCAACTGTTAAGCATGGGGGTGGATCAATCATGCTTTGAGGTTGTATTGCAGCCAGTGGCACAGGGAACATCTCATGAGTAGAAGGAAAAATGGATTCAATAATTTGATTTTGGATGGTAACTTGATGCAATCTGTGAAAAAGCTGAAGTTAAAGAGAGGATGGCTTCTACAAATGGATAATGATCCTAAACACACCTCGAAATCCACGGGGGATTACATCAAGAGGCGTAAACTGAAGGTTTTGCCATGACCTTCACAATCCCCTGACCTCAACAAAATTGAAAATCTATGGATAGACCTTAAAAGAGCAGTGCGTGACAGACAGCCCAGAAATCTAAAAGAACTGGAAGACTTTTGTAAGGAAGAATTGGCAAAGATACCTCAAACAAGAATTGAAAGGCTCTCGGCTGGCTACAAAAAGCGTTTACAAGCTGTGATACTTGCCAAAGAGGGCAGTACAAGATATTAACTCTGCAGGGTGCCCAAACTTTTGCAGACACCATTTTTTTGTTTTCTGTTATTTTGAAAGTGTAAATGATGGAAATAAAATCTAACTTTTGTTGACATATTATAAGAATGTCTAATCTGTAATTTGATGCCTTTTGGAGATTTTTCCATCTTTCCTTGGCTTCTTTATGCACATTGATAACATTTTTTAGCCGGGGTGCCAAAACTTTCGATCCCCACTGTAGAGGTAACCAAATGTAATAACACTGGAAAAATGTAAAAAGAAACTTCGCTATAGATGCCTTATGCCAAGGAGTCCCATCATTCGTACTACAGGCCCTGGACCAACTAGTTCCACATACACCGTGGGCTCTAGACCTATATTCAGCCCTTTTCGCAGAACCTTGGCCCATCCGGAAAAGGTCTGAGACACCAGGGTTTTGGCCAACATAGGCTGCAATGCTAACCCGGCAAAAACAGTGCGGGCGACTGATTACACCTTGCGGTGGGTCCTTAAAAGAGGAAGACTTCTCACTGGTCTCTTGGTCCCTTTGTTCAACCTAGAGATGTGAGGATCCACCGAAGGGGGAAGTCCACTTCTTCAGAAAGGCCTCCTCAAAGCGGTAACGTATGGCCATGCTCTTTTGAACCATAAAGGGTTGTTTCAGACAATCCCAATCCTTTTAAATAAATTTATCAAAACATGCAGGGTAAGGAAGGACCTTAGCCGGCTTGGGTATCCATAAGTGAATCAGGAGGGGGAAGCATGTGGCGGGGGCTTTGGTTCTGGAAACCCCAGGTAGGCAAGGCACCACCCACGAAAAACTACCAAGGGGGAGGAGGAAGAAATAATACCCCTGGCAGCAGAGAGAGAAGAGGACCCCAGGATGGACCAGTTCTTTCAGACCGCCATTAGGAGTGCCAGGGATGCTGCCTGTGGTATAAGCCTCCAGCACTCAAGAGGAAGCTTAAGGGTAAAACAAAATGTCAGCCATCACACAACTACAAGAAAATGGCTGAAATGTATCTTCTACCTGGTTCCAATGCAAGTCTATGGCAAACGTTCACCCCAAAGTGGTTGCCTCACTAGTCCACCCAAATATGGTCGTGGGATCTCAGGGTAAATGGCTGCTGTTGCTCCAGGAAAATGGCTGCCGGCTGCTCAAACCACATGAAGGCCCCATTGTAGTCTCCCAGACCACTAGTAGAGGCAGATACCAGACTGGACTCCCACAGGGAGAAGCCCAGGCCTCCGAACAGTCCAAGAATGACTGAGGAGGCAGGAGGAGGAGGTAGGAAGCTCGGTCAGGGAGAACAACAGGTAGGGTTACCTGAAACCAGGGACCCGACAGGACCGACCACCCCAGGGAGTACCTGCGCCCCACAGTGCTTGCAGAGAGGGAAGGGAGGGCATCTACTCACCCATCCAAAGAATCATGTGGGTAAAGCTCCCAAAACAGGTCATCCTGTCCACTGAAGTGGAACTGGGCTATTCGCCAGGGTAACACTAACACGGACTGCAGGCACCAATCATGTGTGTCCCCATAAAACTTTTAACTTGCTGGTTGTCGCATAGCTAAAGATCAGCATGCGTTCATTGGCCAGATTGGGGTGACCAGTGGATCTACAGTATCCAGCCCCACTGTTGACTGAAGATCTCCACAGGAAAAAATTCCAGGAAAAAAAGGCTAGGGAACCAGGTCCTTACTCCTTACACTAAGTAGAAATAACTGGCTTACCTATAGCAGAGAGGTTTTATACAAGCTAGTGCTGCCCATAGGCAGTGTTTTGTTCTTTTCTGCCTAGTATCATGCAGGTGGTGCTATAAAAACCATATCATGAAAATAGAAGAGCTGTGTCCATCAAAGAACATAAGAGAAGTTTAGTTTAAGTGTATTTTTATTTTAGAACATCAGCAAAACAAGTTTTTTTCTTTTAACAAACAATCCAGTATTGCTTTACTTGAAAAATCCCCTTTCATGTTGCGATTGCTGCCTGCCTGGTCCCTTCCAACACCTTCCTGGATTCCCTGCTTGCTTTGCAGCTTCTCCTCTGCTCATTTCTTCAGTTTTATTTTCATATTTTAAAGTGGTTGTAAAGGCTCAAGGTTTTTTACTTTCATGCATTCTTTGTATGAAGGTAAAAAAACCTTTGGTGTGCAGCTCTTTATTTGTGACCTTTAATGCTTTATGTCCCTCACCATTCCTCTACCACATTTGGCACATTATATTTTTGGGGGAGGCGTGGGTACCTATTTTTGATAGGTACTTGCTCCCACTTCTTCTCGACTCGCCTAGGTGAAGTTGGGCGACTCTTTTTGCCTGCAGCCTTCTGGAACACATCACAGGTCTCAGGAGGCTGCGGGAACATTCAGAAAGGGTTTAGGCGTGGGCACTGGGCTCTACAAGGAGTCACAGCTGAATTCCCACAGTAAGCATTCTGGAGCCATGGGACCAGAAGACCAGTGAAGAACCGGCTCGGGTGAGAATAGCACTTGATCTCTGAACATGTAAATGTCTTTTAATAAAAAGTCAGCAGCTACAGTATATTTTCTTTTTAGGGTGAATATCCTCTCTTTAAGTATATATAAATTTTTTAGGCTTTGTTTAGACATGAGTCATCCCTTGCCACCCCTTATAATAATCCATAGCAAATCGGTTTGCAGAGGGCTGTTACAAGGTACTGGGAGGTGGTATGCCACCTTGGAGCGCCTATTTTAACCCTGAAAAGACTAAAACTGCACCACAACCACATATACAGTTTTAGTGCAGCTCTATTTTATATTTATATCATACTTGGATAGGTCTGAACAAGTCATGGGGTTTACATTTTTGTTGCTGCATGTGTACAGCTGCATTTCATTTTTCAGCTGTTCAGTAACAAAACGGTTTAACTGTCTGCTTTTAGGGCCCCTGGCCTCATGTGAACAAGGACATTAAAGCGGAGCTCTACCCAAAAGGGGAAGCTCCGCTTAGCTCACCCCCCCACCCCTCTGCTGGCACATTTGGCACCTTTTGGGGGGGTGCGGGTACCTGATTTTTACAAGTACCTGCTCCTGGCTGTCCTAATAATAAAAGTCAGCTGGAAGTTCAGCACACTTCCTCCTTCCCCTGCAGACAGCTCAACTAGAGTGCACAGTGCACTTCACGTATGCGCAGTAGGAAACTGGCTGTGAAGCCACATGTCTTCACTGCTGGTTTCCCCTAGTGGAGATGGCGGCGGCAGCACCTGATAGCCTTTTGAAAGATCGGCTCGGGCGAACACACCGCTGGACTCCTGGACTGGTAAGTGTCCTAGTTTTAAAAATCAGCAGCTACAGTATTTGTAGCTGCTGACTTAAATTTTTTTTTCTGCAGGAGCCTGGAGCTCCTCTTTAAAGTCCATAGTCCAGGCACATATACACTTAAAATCTTGTGTGTGTGTGTGTGTGTGCGATGTTCGATAGAAGAAGAAATGCATGGAAAATGGTCTAAACACAAACCTGTCTTCTGGCAATTAGGCAGAAGCATTTCTGTAAAATGTCCAATGTATTTAAAAGCCCTTAGAGCTAAATCTTTCATGAACCCTTTTGACGCATTTGGAACTCACGATAGAAGGATTGAAGTCCGGTATAATAAAAATACGAGGCTAGAAAAATTATGAACCACTGTATAGAATTAGGAAATATACTGTACTTGATTTAAAAATAAGACAAAATTTAGAAGAAAGACACCCAAGAAACAATAGAATATATTAAGCCATGGCTGAATATCCTTTTTATTTTACCTTTTCCTCTTTCAATATTTCCCCACATATTATATAAACAAAAAAGGGATTTTTGACTTACCGTAAAATCCATCTCTCTGATGTTCATTGACGGACACAGCTCCTGATATTCATAACCATTGGGTTACACTGCCCCCTACAGGAGTAGGACACTAGGCAGAAAAAACTTCTGGCTACACCCATGGGCAGTCCCAGGGGTTATACTCCCTCTCTCTCCCACTAAGTTTTGTTACAAGCAGGGTCAGGAGAATTATAACTCCACAGAGGGGTGGGTGCTGTGTAAGTCAAAAACCCCTTTTTTTCTTTCATTCATTGACGGACACAGCTCCCGATATTCATAACCATTGGGACGTCCCAAAGCAAAGCAGTGTTAAACATGAGGGGTGGGAACAACAAAAAAATTCCCAAGGCTAAACATAAGCTAACCAGGCAGCAGAAGCTTAACCCACTTGAAAAAACAAGGTCCTCTAAACCAGCCTTTCTCAACCGGTGTGCCCCGACACACTAGTGTGCCGCCAGAGGTCCTCAGGTGTGCCGTGGGATCATGGAAGAGAAGGGCTGTCAGATGAGCCCGATCTCCCGATCCTCTGCTGTGCATCCTCCGTCAGCCTCAGCAAAGTGAAAGTAAAGGGGGGGGGGGGGGGGAGTGTGTTGTGCTCTCTGCTTCCCCCTACAGTGCAGTACCTGGCTGTGTGAGGAAAGGTATTGTAATAGAACTTTTAAAGTTTGTGTATGTGTGTTTGTATGTGTGTGTGTACATGTGTCTGTATGTGTGCATGTATACATGTGTTTGTATGTGTCCATGTGTCTGTGTGTGTGCATTTGTATGTGTGTGTTTGTACATGTTTGTTTGTGTGTGTGCGCATGTGTCTGTGTATGTTCATGTATACATGTGTGTGCATTTGTATGTGTGTGTGCATGTGTCTGTATGTGTGCATGTGTCTGGTCATGTATACATGTGTATGCATTTGTATATGTGTATGTATGTGTGTTTGCACGTGTGTGTGTATACATGTGTCTGTATGTGTGCATGTATACATGCGTTTGTATTTGTACATGTGCTTGTATGTGTGTACATGTGCTTGTATGTGTGTACATGTATACATGTGTATGTATTTGTATGTGTTTGTACATGTGTTTGTGCGTGTGTCTGTATGTGTGCATGTGTATGTTCATGTATACATGTGTATGCATTTGTATGTGTGTGTGTGTACATGTGTTTGTTTGTGTGTGCGCATGTGTCTGTATGTGTGCATGTATACATGTGTTTGTATTTTTACATGTGTTTGTGTGTTTGTGTTTGTACGTGTGTGCATTTGTATGTGTGTTTGTACAGGTTTGTTTGTGTGTGTGCGCATGTGTCTGTATGTGTTCATGTATACATGTGTATGCATTTGTATGTGTGTCTGCGCATGTGTCTGTATGTGTATGCATGTGTGTTTGTACATTTTTTTGTATGTGTGTGTGTACGTCTGTGTGTTTGTATATATATATATATATATATATATATATATATATATATATATATGTGTGTGTGTGTGTGTGTGTGTGTGTGTGTGTGTGTGTGTGTTACTTTTAATCCTGACCCCCATTCCTGTACTGTCAGAACTGCTTTTTAGGGCTTGTTTCTGATAGCAGGAAGGGCTGCTGCTCCTTTGAAAATCAATCCTTGTTTAGATCACTTTTCAGAGGCATTTGGCAGGCGGTAAAGAGGCAATATGTTGCTTCTCACCTCCTGTTTTAAGCCTGGAAATGCAGCACCACCACACCGCAACCATGCACACAGTTTCAGGGTGGGTGCAGTGCAGCCCCATTCACCCTGGGTATACCTCCAGCTGCAGCCACCACGTGTACATCCCCAGATGCTGCCTCTGCAGCTAAAGGGGGAGCAGATGAGGGTAGTAAAGACAGCTCAACCATGTGGTTTTACTGCCCCTCCAACCTGACATGTGAAAAAGCCCTGTGTGGATGTGTGCTGTGTGTAGGGCTTCCCTACCAGCAGAAATGCAGGGAAAGAAGTCCCTGACCCTCTTTGTAACCACTTGCCGACCGCCGCAAGTACATATATTGTGGCGGTCAGCCCCAGCCAGGCAAAGTGACGTATCGGTACGTCACTACTCCTCGCCGCTCTGGCACGCGCGGTCCCGCCGATGGCTTGATTGGGTTCAGAGCCGATCAGTCATCAGTTCCAGGCCAATAATTTTTGGCCTGGACCTGTAGATCGGTTCTGCCCAATCAGCTTCTGTGCTGAGCCTGTGTAATGTAAACACAGGCTCAGAAAAGACATGCTCTCCCCTCCCATGATCCTTTTTGAAACCAGCGTGAGAGGATAGCACATCTAACTGTAAGTACTGCACCAAGCACATACATTTACACTTAGATAGGCACATTTAACCCCCGATCGCCCTCCAGTTAACCCTTACACCCCCTGTCACAACACACACTGTATACAGCATATAGCATTTTCCTATATACCTGTATAAGTGTGATTTGTGACCAGGTGTAGCACTTGCGACCCCCCCTTTTTCACTTAACCACTTAAGCCCTAGAAGATTTTACCCCCCTCCTGACCTGGGCCTATTTTGCGATTCGGCACTGCGTGACTTTAACGGACAATTGTGCTGTCGTGCGACGCTGTACCTAAATGAATTTGACGTCCTTTTTTTCCCACAAACAGAGCTTTCTTTTGATGGTATTTGATCACCTGTGCGAATTTTTAATCATGCGCTATAAACAAAAAAAGAGCGACAATTTTGCAAAAATAACAATATTTTTCACATTTTGTAATTCCCACCCCCCCCCCCCCAAAAAAATTTAAAAAAAATCAAAATTTTTCAACATTTTTGCCCAATTTGTTTTCTGCTACATATGTTTGGTAAAAAAAAAAAAAATATAACAATAAGCGTATTTTGATTTGCTTGCCCAAATGTTATTGGGAAAGATTTTTGTCATTTTTGTTGTTTTTTTTTTTTTTTTAACGACTAATGGCGGCGATCTGCGTTTTTTTTGCGGGACCCCCTAACCCCTTTATTGCCCTGTCACAGTGTCACTTTTATAGTGTACAGTTTTTTTTCTGATCACTATTATTAGTGACACAGGTGAAATTAGCTAGTTTTAGTGTCAGTCTAAAATAGCGCAGATCCCCAGCGCATAGTTAGAAATAACCCCTTGATTACCACACACACACCTACACTTCCATTACTAGTATAGTGTTTGAACAGATCAATATCTGATCTGATCAGAACTATACTAGCGTCCCCATAGTTTAGAGTTCCCAAAACGCGGTGTTTGCACGATCAGCACTGATTCCTGCCAGCACCTGCGTTTAACCATTTCACCCAGGCAAGTGTAGTAATCAATAGATTACGGTCACTTACAAAAAAACACAACACACAAAACCGCTGTGTTAGCAGAGTCAGGCCTGATCCCTGCTAGCATTAGCAGTTTTTTTTGGTAGCGCTTGAAATAGTTCTTGACAACCAGGTGCTTTTATTACCTGTGAGTCACACTACTGTACCGGTAAATTTAGTTACCAAAATGACCAAACGTTGGTACAGTAGTGAAGAGGTATATAGTATACTGGCCATGTCAGATGATAGCGATGGGGAAGCTACACTGGCAGAATCAGGGTCAGTATACGAACCTGGTGACGGCAGCGGCTCCCTGACAGATAGCTCCGACGACAGATGGGTCCCTGTTAGACCCAGGCGTACCCGACCCCATTCTGGAGTTGTTGGGATGCAGGAATTGCAGAGTGCTCGTACGGAGCAGAGTGTCGATACTACGGCCACTCATCCTTCTGGTGACCTGGCAAGCACCAGCGGCCTAGTACACCCTGGACCTAGTACAACCAGCACTGCAGTAACACTTGGTGACGTGGCGAGTCCCATAAGTGCAGTTGAAGCTGGTGCGGTGGCTAGCACGAGTAGTGGCCCGCAGCCACCGCGTATTCGAAGACAGGCCCGTAGAGCCCATAGTGCCCTCCCTGATGCGCTGGCATATCCCAATTGGCAACCCACTGATTCTACAGCGCCAGTACTTCCCCCATTCACTGCCCAACCTGGAATCCACGTGGAGAAAGTTGGTTTTACGCCCCTGAACTTTTTTGAGCTGTTCTTCACGGAAGATCTTTACGGATCTATTGTGGATCAATCAAATTTATACGCACAACAATTTATTGCCGCCAACCCAAATTCGCCCCTTGCCAGACCATTCGGCTGACAACCTATAACGGTTTCCGATTTTAAAATCTTTCTGGGCCTTTCCCTCCACATGGGCATAACTAAACAGAGTGAATTGCGGCTATATTGGTCCACTAGCCCACTTCACCATATGCGCATGTACTCTACCTCCATGTCCAGGGCGAGATACGAGCAAATTCTGCGATTTATGCATTTCAGCGACAATGAAATCTGTCGTCCTCGGGAGACCCTGCATATGATCGGCTCCACAAAATTCGGCCCCTCATAGACCACTTCAATCAGCTGTTTGCAGCCTTGTTTACCCCCGAACAAGTTGTCTGCGTTGACGAGTCCCCGATTACTGAATTACTGGCCGTCTTGCTATGAAACAGTACCTCCCCAGCAAGCGTGCCAAGTACAGGGTCAAGCTGTATAAACTGTGTGACAGGGCCACAGGTTATACAGTTAGTTAGGGTCTATGAGGGAAAAGATAGCTGTGTGGAGCCCCCCAACTGCCCAGACTACATAGGGAGCAGCGGCAAGATAGTTTGGGACTTGGTGTCACCCTTATCTGGAAAGCGGTACCATTTGTACGTGGACAATTTCTACACAAGCGTGCCACTATTTAGTCATCTTTCTGAATTACAAATTGGCGCATGTGGCACCGTGCGACCTAATCGCCGAGGCTTCCCCCAACGGCTTGTAAATTTCCATCTTAGTCGGGGGGCGAGAGCCTGCTTGAAAACGGACAAATTGCTTGCAGTGAAGTGGAGGGATACACGGGATGTTTATGTTCTGTCCTCCCTTCACGCAGACACGACGAACCAAATTCCTACGGCAACTGGCGTTATGGAGAAATCCCTCTGTGTCCACGAATATAACCTTAATATGGGAGGGGTGGACCTTAACGACCAGCTTTTGGCACCATATTTAGTTGCCCATAAAGCCAGACGCTGGTACAAAAAAATGTCTATTTATACCAACTGGCTATGCTGAACGCCTTTGTCCTATACAAGGCGTCAGGACGAACTGGATCCTTCCCGGAATTCCAGGAAGCGATCATCCTTGCCTACCCTGTACCCCAGGAGGCATGCCTGCCCAACTTCCCCTTCCAGATGCAGTGAGCAGGCTGCATGAGAGACATTTTCCACATGTCCTCCTGAGTACCCCTACCCAAAGACGACCCCAAAGAAGATGTCGTGTCTGTAGCAGGCGCGGATGTAGATGTGACACCCGCTATTATTGTCCCAGATGTCCTGACCAACCTGGTCTCTGCATCGGGGAATGTTTTGAGCGCTACCATACACTAGTGGAGTTTTAGTGTAGGGTACAGCACAACACAATGTAGGGCACACAAACACAGGGTCTCAAAAGATGTTTGAAGGCTATCGACATTTTGAGAGACCCAAGCTGGAAAATCACAGTTCAGAGAAAAAAACAGTTAGAAAAAAAAATAAAAGAATCCAAAAACAGCTGTTGTGTCAGTCATTTTATATGTTCTTCTACTCTTCCTACTGTACTTTGTTTGTTTTTCATTCTTTTGTTAACCGGTTTCTCTTGCAGGTACTCGTCGGCTGCCACATTGATTTTATATATTCTGACACAAACAGCGTTTGCGCTCAGCATATATGGATACCTTTGCTGGCAGCAGCTGTAGTGATTTTCTGATTTCAGCACTGCAGTTAAAATACTATTTAGGTATACGTGGAATATTGTTGTGTATACCTGTCATTAAATTCAGTGGGTGGATGTTTGGGCGGTTAATGATGGGTAATACTACACAATATTCCTGTGCTGATTTCTGATAGGTTCTCTTTTTTTTCGTTCAGCCCACAGGCTGCATGAAAAAAAAAAAAAAAGTACACTATATGCCAAACGAGGACCAGCAATGTACTGGTAAGTTGCTGGACTTTGAGTGGTTATACCAGGATGATGCCTGCAGATTTAGGCATCATCTTGGTATTGTTTTTTAAAGCCAGCGGTCGGCTTACATGTAAAAGCAATCCTAGCGGATAATTGGCCGCTAGACTGCTTTTACATGCAGTGGGAGGGGACTTCCCCCCCCCCCCCACCGCACCGTCACCTTCCGTGGTTTTTCTCGGGCTCTCCTGTCCCACCGGTTAACCCGAGAGTGCAGCCAGTGGTTCAATTATCTAACCATAGAGCTAATTGGAGATGAGAATGGCTCCAATAATCTCTATGGCCTAAGATACCGGAAGCTACGAGCATTTCATGATTTCTGTTTCGCCAGAAATAAACAGGGCCATTGGGAAATTGGGAAAGTATTTTATCACACCAATTTTGATGTGGTTAGATGCGTTAAGGTCAGAGGAGAGATCTAGAGTCTAAAAGACCCCAATTTTTAAAAAAAAAAAAAAAAAGAGTACCTGTCACTACAGATTGCTATCATAGGGGATATTTAAATTCACTGTGATAACAATAAAAATAATTAAAAAAAAAAAAAATGAAAGGAAAGGTGTCAAAATAACATAAAAAAGCAAAAAAAATAAATAAAAAAAATCAAGCCCCCCCTGTCCCCCCATGCTTGCGCGCAATGGCGCACGCAAGCGTTGGTCTAGTGTCATATGTAAACCGCAATTGCAGCATGCATGTGAGGTATTGCAGCATGCATGTGAGGTATTGCAGCGAACGCCAGGTCGAGTGCAGTAATTCTTGCAGTAGACCACCTCTGTAAGTCTAAAGTGGTAACCTGTAAAGACTTTTAAAGGCTTTTAAAAATGTACGTACCGTATATACTCGAGTATAAGCCGAGTTTTTCAGCACTTTTTTTGTGCTGAAAACGTCCCCCTCGGCTTATACTCGAGTCAAGAAAAAAAAAAAAATTCCCTGGCCGCTCCGACGGGCTTAAGCTTTAAAAATGGCGCCGCCCGTTGCATACATGTCACCGCGCACGCGCCGCCAATGACGTGTCGGCGCCATTTTTAAAATGAAGGCGCCGCTGGAACAGGTAAGTGAAACAGCTTCACTACCTGCCATTATGCAGGGCTGCGGGCACACTACAAGGGATGCAGTGCTGCGGGCATGGTCCACCTGTACCATGCCCACAGCACTGCATCTCCTGTAGTATGCCCACAACCCTGGATCCTCTTGTACCATGCCAGTACCCTGCATTCTCCTGCACCATGCCAGTACCCTGAATTCTCCTGCACCATGCCAGTACCCTGAATTCTCCTATACCATGCCAGTACCCTGCATTCTCCTGTACCATGCCCGCCGCCCTGCATTCTCACCCTAGGCTTATACTCGAGTCAATGATTTTTCCCATCTTTTTGTGGTAAAAGTAGGGGCCTCGGCTTATACTCGGGTCGGCTTATACTCGGTACTTTGTTGCCGCTGCACAGGCGTGCGTAATTTTTGAAGCATGTCATGTTTGGTACCTATGTACTTGGCATAAGATCATCTTTTAAATTTTACCAAACAAATTTGAATTATATAGAGTATTTGTGCAATAAATTTAAAAAAAAATGTATTTTTTTCGCAGAAATTGCGTTTGGAAAATTTGTTCGCAAATAACGTGTGACAAAAAAATTTGCAACATCCACCATTTTATTCTATAGGGCCTCTGCTTTAAAAAAAAATATAATGTTTGGGGGTTCAAAGTAATTTTCTAGTAAAAAAAAATATTTTTTCATGTAAACAAAAAGTCACAGAAAAGGCTTGGTTTTCAAGTGGTTAGAAGAGTGGGTGATGTGTGGCTAAGATTGAGCATAAAATGCAGGGACAGTTCAAACACCCCCCAAATGACCCCTTTTTGAAAAGTAGACACCCAAACTATATTGGGTCCATGGAGTATTTTATATTTTGCCGTAAGTTTCGGGAAGATGACAATGTTTTTTTTTTGTTTGTTTTTTTACAGAAAGTTGGTCACTAAATTATATATTGCTCACGCATGCCATGGGAATATGTGAAATGACACCCCAAAATACATTCTGTTGCTTCTCCTGAGTACAGGGATACCACATGTGTGAGACTTTTTGGGAGCCTAGCTGTGTACGCGACCCCGAAAACCAATCCCCATCTTCAGATTTTCTAATTGCGTAAATTGCTGATTTTACCACTGCACTACCCGTCACAGTTTCAGAGGCCCTGAAATTTCAAGATGGCACAAACCCCCCCCCCCCCCAATGACCCACTTTTGCAAAGTAGACACTCTACGCTATTTGCTGAGAGGCATGATGAGTCCATGGAATATTTTATATTTTGCCACAAGTTTCAGGAAAATTATTATTTTTTTTTTTTTGTTTTTTTACACAAAGTTGTCAGTAAATGATATACCCATGGCATGTGTGAGCATTATATGTGAAATGACACCCCAAAATACATTCTGCTGGTTCTCCTGAGTACAGGGATACCCCATGTGTGAGACTTTTTGGCAGTCTAGCCGCGTACAGGACCCGGAAAACCAATCCGCACCTTCTGGCTTTCTAAGGACGTAAATTGTTGATCTCACTCCTTACTACCTATCACACTTTTGAAGTCCATGAAATGCCAAGATGGCACAAAACCCCCCCAAATGACCCCATTTTGCAAAGTTGACACTCCAATCTATTTGCTGAGAGGCATGGTGAGTATTTTGCAGCTCTAATTTTTTTTGGAAAATGAAGAGAAAACAGGAAAATGCATTTTTTCCCCCTCTTTTTTTTAATTTTCAAAACTTTGTGACAAAAAGTGAGATCTGCAAAACACTCAACGTGCCTCTCTGCAAATAGCTTAGGGTGTCTACTTTCCGAAAAGGGGTCATTTGGGGGGGGGGGGGGTGGGTTGTGCTGTCTTGGCATTTCATGGCCTCCGAAACTGTGATAGGTAGTCAGGCGTGAAATCAACAATTTACGCCCTTGGAAAGCCTGAAAGTGAGGATTGGTTTTCGGGGTCCTGTACTCGGCTAGACTGCAAAAAAGTCTCACACATGGGGTATCCCTGTACTCAGGAGAAGCAGTAGAATGTATTTTGGGGTGTCATTTCACATATACCCATGGCATGTGTGAGCAATTTATCATTTAGTGACAACTTTGTGTTAAAAAAAAAAAAAATGCAATTTTCCCGAAACTTGTGGCAAAATATAAAATATTCCATGGACTCACCATGCCTCTCAGCAAATAGCTTGGGGTGTCTACTTTCCAAAATGGGGTCATTTGGGGGGGTTTTGTGCTATCTTGAAATTTCAGGGCCTCCAAAACTGTGATGGGTAGTGAGGAGTAAAATCAAAAATTTACGCCATTAGAAAACCTGAAGATGGTGATTGATTTTCGGGGTCCCATACACAGCTAGGCTCCCAAAAAGTCTCACACATGGGGTATCCCCATACTCAGGAGAAGCGGCAGAATGTATTTTGGGGTGTCATTCCACATATACCCAAGGCATGTGTGAGCAATTTATCATTTAGTGACAACTTTGTGTAAAAAAAGAAAAAAAATTGTAATTTTAACAAAACTTGTGGCAAAATATAAAATATTCCATGGACTCACCATGCCTCTCAGCAAACAGCTTGGGGTGTCTACTTTCCAAAATGGGGTCATTTGGGGGGGGGGGGTTGTGACATCTTGACATTTCAGGGCCTCCTAAACCGTTATAGGTAGTGAGAAAATGCAATGAAAAATGTACGCCCTTCAAAATTCTGATGGTGGTGATTTGTTTTCGGGCTCCCGTACACTGCTAGGCTCCCGAAAAGTCTCACATATTCTTCTTATCCCTGTACTCAGGAGAAGAAGCAGAATATATTTTGGGGTGTAATTACACATATACCCATGGCATGTGTGAGCAATATATCATTTCAATGACAACTTTGTGTAAAAAAAAACACATTGTGACAAAAAAATGAAATATTCAATGAGCTCAACATGCCTCTCAGAACATTTCTTAGGATGTCTACTTTCCAAAAAGTGCTAGTTTGGGGGGGTTTTGTACTGCCCTGCCATTTTAGCACTTCATGAAATGAGATAGGCAGTCAGAAATTAAAGCTGCGTAAATTTCAGTATTTACACCATAGTTAACTTTTGCGCAAACCAATAAAAATACGCTTATTGAATTTTTTTTGTCAAAGACATGTAGCTAAATACATTTTGGCCAAAAAATATGACATAAATTGAGTATATTGGGTATTTTTTAAAAAGAAAAAAGTTGAAAATGTCATTTTTTCGCAAAATGTTCGCTATTTTTTTATTAATATCGCAAAAAATAAAAAGCGCAGAGGTGATCAAATACCACCAAAAGAAAGCTCCGTTTGTGGGAAAAAAGGACATAAATTTCGTTTGGGTACAGCATTGCATGACCGCGCAATTGTCAGGTAAAGTCACGAAGTGCCAAGTTGAAAAAAAAGGAGTCTGGTCAGGAAGGGGGTAAAATCTTAAGGGGCTTAAGTGGTTAAACTTGTGCGGCACCTAAAGCACCCCATGTTTGCGAAAGTGTGGGGTGCCATTAAGAATTAATGGCACCCCTAAAGAGCAGAGCATTTGTCTCTGTGTCAGGAACGAGCACGATTCTGCGCGTGTTCTGCGATACACAGTAACGTGAATCAAACCTTGGGCAGTGGTGCCTCAAGACTGAAAATACTTTTCAAGGGCGCCCGACTGAAAAAAGGTTGAGAAACACTGCTCTAAACAGCAGCCTGCAAAACCTTGCGGCCAATTGAAGCCTCTGCAGATGCCAACACATCCACTTTGTAAAAGTGTGCACCGACGACCAGGTGGCCACCTTGTAAACCTGCATCACTGACAGCTGATGACAGAAAGCCCAGGAGGCACTAAGCGCCCTAGTAGAGAGCACCTTGACAGGGAAAGGAGGAACCTGACCTCTGATGGAATAGGACTGATCCACCGTCTGTCTGATCCATCTGGAAATGGTAGCAGAGGAAGCCGACAACCCTTTTCGAGGTCCATCCATGAGCAAAGAGAGAGAGAGTCTGACTTCCTCAAAGACTCCATAGCTGCCAGGTACCCCCTAATTGCCCAGACCCCATCCAAGGCATTTTCCTTCGTATGTTTAGGCCTGGGACACAGGGAAGACAACACAATGTCTTAATTTAAATGAAAAATCAGAGACAACCTTTGTTCCACCGGACATCCTATTAAAAAATCAAAGGAGCTGGGAAGAAAATAGTTGGCAAAACAGTGGTTGCATCCAACAGCCACTTAGGGTAACCTGGCAGCACCAGGACGCAGAATATAATAGTCACATTGGAGATTTATCCATCCGCACTGTATAGTGTGGATGGAGAAATCTGCTAGGCTGCATGAAAAAAAAAAAAAACAAATCTGTGTAAGGCCAGCTTAAGTGCTAAATGTGGGCACACCTATAGCAATTTGGAAGCACACTATGTAGGGTAGGACCACTACCCCTGCCTGTCTGAATAATTATGCTGCAAAGCCGTTTCTGGCATATGCCGGCTCCAGAAAAGATTTTATTAAAAGGAATGTGTAAACTTCAAAAAATAATAATAAATTGGCTTATTTTAAGGACCGTAATAGGATTTGCTGAGTAATTGTGAATGAATTCACTTATGCCGTTACCCCAGCATTTCATACTCCTGATCTGTGGCTGATGTATCATGTACTTATAAGAAAAAGTATCCTGTTCCTTAGTGTGAAATCCCTGGTTTTATTGCCAGTCCCCCTCCTTTCATGTTAAAAACTAACCACAATAAAGTAGTAGTAAAGTCAGAAGGTTTTTTATCTTAATGTATTCTTTTCAGCAGCCCCCCCCCCCCCCGCAATACTTACCTGAGTCCATCTACATCCAGTGATGTTGCAGGAGCATCTCGGCTGCCCATTAGCTGAGACGGCAGAGCAGCGCTATTGGCTCCCACTGCTGTCAATCAAATGCAGTGAGCCAATGAGGAGAGAGAGGGAGCAGAGGCCAGGCAATGACGCTGTGTCTGAATGGACACAGGGAGCTGCAGCTCAGCTTGGGTGTCCCTATAGCAAGCTGCTTGCTGTGGGGGCACTCAACAGGAAAGAGGGGCCAGGAGAGCTGAAGAGGGACCAGAGAAGAGGAGGATCTGGGCTGCTCTGTGCAAAACCACTGCACAGGGCATGTGAGAATAACATGTTAGTTATTTTTAACAAGAAAAAAAAAAATGGGACATTACAATCACTTTAAGCAGGCGAACACACCATGGTTAGTTCTCCATTTGTGCTGGGAACTCAGCCTGCCGTCCTTCAACGATCAGACATGTGCTTACCCCTCTCCCCACAGCCTTTCACTGGGAAGCTGTGTTGCTTCTCCTCCCCCCGCACTTATACAGCTGAGAACAAAAGGAACTTACAAAAAAGGGGAAAAAAAAAAAAAAAAAAGGGTATTCATAATGTTTTTTTATATCTATATGCAAATGTTTTGCCTTTTATTTCAATTTGTAACTAAATGGGTTGTTTTACAAGGTGAAGGTTAACAATCACTTTAACCACTTAAGCCCCGGAAGATTTTACCCCCTTCCTGACCAGGGGGTATTTTGCGATTCGGCACTGCGTGACTTTAACGGACAATTGCGCGGTCGTGCGACGCTGTACCTAAACGAATTTGGCGTCCTTTTTTTCCCACAAACAGAGCTTTCTTTTGGCGGTATTTGATCACCTGTGCGATTTTTTGATCACGCGCTATAAACAAAAAAAGAGCGTAAATTTTGCAAAAATAGCAATATTTTTCCCTTTTTTTTTATATGAAATTCCCCCAAAAATAAATGTAAAAATCAAAATTTTTTAATATTTTCGGCCAATTTGTTTTATGCTACCTATGTTTGGTAAAAAAAAATCGCAAAAAGCGTATTTTGATTGGTTTGCGCAAAAGTTATTGCGTTTACTAACAAAGGGAAAGATTTTTGTCATTTTTGTTGTTTTTTTTTTTAACGCGTAATGGCGGCGATCTGCGATTTTTTTTGCGGTACTGCGACAATGCGGCAGACAGATCGGACCCTTGACTGACATTTTTGACACTTTTGGGGTTACCAGTGACATTTCTACAGTAATCAGTGCTATATATATGCACTGTTACTGTAAAAATACACTGGTAGTGAAGGGGTTAACTTTATTTGAGAGGGAGGGGCTGTGTGTGTCCCTAGGGGCGTGCTTCTAACTGTGATTGGCTGGGGCTTCAACTGTATGCAGAGTGATCAATGGATCTACATAGTAGATCCATGTGATCATCTCTCATACAGAGAGGAGAATGACAGGCAGCTTGTTTA
Source organism: Pelophylax lessonae (assembly GCF_965119305.1). NCBI lineage: Eukaryota > Metazoa > Chordata > Amphibia > Anura > Ranidae > Pelophylax > Pelophylax lessonae. Next base: position 443,103,674 of record NC_138769.1, read on the forward strand.
CACAAGCTGCCTGACTTTCTCCCTCTCCCCCGCCGATCGCAGAGTGGCCGGCGGCGATCGGGTCCGCCGGTCACACGCGCGGGGGGGTCCGTGACCACGCGGGAGCGCGCCTCCGGCGGCGCGCGCTCGCTCCCTAAACCCTCACAGGCGAGCGACGTAGACCTACGTCACTTTGCCTGTGAGGGGCTGACCGCCCACGTAGATAGTCGTGCGGCGGTCGGCAAGTGGTTAAGCAACAGCAGGATCGTCTTCCTACCTTTTTCATTTGATTGGTAGTATAACATACCTACTGCACACCATTTGATGTAAATAAGGTGCAATATCAGGTATCCTTTAGCAGAACAGCACATACAATTGTGAAGGTTCTATTTAGCCTGGGAAAGTCATTTGAAGATTTATGTCGAATTTACGTTAAAAGACAGTCCAGGGTGACTACTTCTAAAACTAAGGAATACCAAGCCCTAGCTAACCAACACATACATTCCCCCCCACCCCGATCTATTGCATAAACTTGAACAAGCCCACACTGAACTTACAATTTGTCTTACTACGAAGGCAGGGAAATACTTACGCTGGCCTAACCATACATTTTTTACCTGGTGTGACCGACTGGTTTTGTTGTTGGGGCGTAACCTTCTCCCTAAACACACACATACAGCTCTCCTGAAAATTAGACTTCAGGAGGCAATCTTTCTCAAAATCCAGAAAAAATTTTCAGGAATTCCAAGAATTTTATGCCAAACTATACAACCCACCTCAGGTTCCGATTTCCTGCTTCCATTAGTAGTTTCCTGAATACCTTATCTTTACCGTCTCTCACGGAATCCCACAGGGAACTCATGGACCAACCCATTACAGGTCACACCACTATTAAGACACTGTCCCTAAATAAATCACCAAGTTCCGATGGTCTCCCTAATAATTATAAAAACATTTTTGAACAGTTGGCTCCTCATATAGCTCTCTATTTTATTTCCCTGTGTGACAGTGGAGAGGTTCCTTTTGATGAAAATAGGGTCTTCATTAGCATCATACCAAAACCGAATAGAGACTCCACTGACATCGTTAACTACCTAACTATTTCACTGATTAATTGTGACCTCTAAATTCTGATGAAACTTCTAGCTTTGCGTTTAGGTAAATTTCTTGCCCAATATATATCCATAAAGATCAATCCAGCTTTCTAAACGAACACCAAACGTTGGATCAGATCTGCTGGTCTATAGCATTGATCTCTGCGGTACGCTCAAAATGGGATACTCCCTTATCTAGGGAATTACTACTCCTTTCACTGGACCTTCATAAGGCCTTTGATAGCCTAAACTGGGATTATTTATTTACTACTCTAGAGGCCTTTGGATTTGGCTCTACTTTTATTTCACTATTGAAAATGCTTTATAGCACTCCGTCAGCCTAGGTTTCCATTGGGGGTTTTAGGTTGCTCTTGTTTCCTATCCGACGTGCAACACGATAGGGTTGCCCACTTTCTCCATTGCTATTTGTATTGGCAATTGAATTCTTAGCCATAGCAATTTGATCCAATTCTAGTATACATGGCATATGTTGTGGGAACCAGGAACATAAATGCTCCTTGTTTGCGGATGTCGTCCTCATGTATGTCACTAACCGTCAAGCTACCCAACCTAATTTACTAACTTTGTTACACCAATTTTCCCAACTCTCAGGACTTTCTCTGAACACCCAAAAAACAACAGCCCTTAATATTTCTTTACCTCACTCGACAGTGCTGACCTTATGAAACACCTATAGCTTTCAATGGGTATTAAACTCCCTTCCCTATTAGGTATCCAACGGACTCCTTCACTCGATATTCTCTATCGGGCCAATTATGCTGCACTTTTCATGGACTTCCGAAAGATCTTCGACGGTGGGGAGACTTATCTTGGTTTGGCAGAATCAACACTATTAAAATTACATTTCTACCCAGAATACTTATTTTAGTACCTTAAAATAAATAAAACCCAGAATTAATAATTTGACGTTGTATGTCTCGAAACCGAGTGGTTGGCTTGGCCTTCCTAATTTACAGACCTATTATCAAGCTGCTCAAATAACTCAGCTTCCCTCTACAACGGTTAAGGCACACACCCTTTGGGTCTCTATTGAAGCTCTCTCGTGCCACCCTTTTTGCCAATGGTTCTCGAATGTGGCTTCCTAACAGTCTTCGTCCCCTATTTTATGTCCTACCCTGTCCCATTTCCTAGCTGTTTCGGCTTGAGTAAAACATCGTAAACCCCTGTCATCTCCACAAACCCCACTGGCCCCCTGAATTCTCTCCCGGATTGACTCCAATGTCATTTCTATGGTGGCCCAATAAGGGGCTTTTCAGGATAGGAGACTACCTCCATAGCGACCAACCACACTCTTTACAATATTTTAAAGACACGTTACAAATGCCCTTCAGTGAAATATTCAAATATAAGCTGATTATCTCTTGTATACGACCTAAAAACTTAATTTGCAACAGAGAGCCCTTACAAATTTTGAACTATCTTGTCAAACGAAAGGCCTCCTACAGGGACGATGTCTACGATATACGCCACTCTTACTGATCCGACTAATAAACTACCTAACACGTATCAATGGGAACAGGATTTGAATACCACTTTTGAATTATCTGACTGCCAAGATATTGCCTATGCATTATCCAAAATATCCATTAATACAACATTAATTGAAGCAAATTATAAAAACACTCCTACGTTGGTATTTAGTCCCAAACAGAGTTGCAAAGATGCACCCATCTGTATCCCCCCCCCCCTTTGGCTTTAGGCGTTGTGGCCAGATGTTATCATGTTTGGTGGCAGTGCCCGGTAGTCACCAGATAATGGATTTGCATATTTAATTTGATACATTCAGTGACAGGAGTTAATATCGGTAGATCCCCGGAATCAGCGCTTTTTCAAATGCTTCCTGAGGAGGTCCCCAGAAAAAATCGATAAAACTCATCACAAATATATTTTTAGCAGGCAGAATAACCATTGTTAAATACTGGAAGCAGTCGACGGTTCCCCTTGAATATGTTAAGAATAAAATAAACTTAACTGGATCATGGTTAATAATAGACTTACCTGTATTCGCCACAACTCTATTAGGAAATTCGATGCGAGATTGGATCCATGGATACGATACTTATCTGTAACCTAATGAATTCCTGACTGACCCTTTCTTTCCTCTGCTTTTCCTTGATCTACTCCCCCTTTTTTTCCTTCTTCCTCTTTCTTATATATTTTTTGGTTTGTCTGATTTCTTCAATAATTGCAAAAATACTCTGATGGAACATATAGTTCTACACTGATGATACTCATTGGAAGTACAGTGGGGTTCCTTTTCCTGGTCCCTTTTTTTTTCTCCCCTTTCCGCACCCCATATCTTTTTTCTCTGCAACATTACCAGTACCACATAACAAAATGGTTCAATGGGATATCATGTAGGCAATCCCTAGTGGATTAGACATGTCCCCTATCGATAATTTATATTCTTATATACTGTCTTGTTATCCCTACTGATACTTCTACCAATATTATTTAATGTTGAGATTTCCCTGGTTAATGTTAGGAGATCCTATGTTTACAACTATTTTGAGGGATACACTTTCCTGTACTTTTATTCGATTTCACATTTGTTTGCACTAATGTTCAAAAATTGTGCCTTATTTAACATTATCTTATTACTTCAATAGAAATATTGAAATATAAAAGGACAATACAGTTAATAGTGAATAATATTACAAAATTTCACACAATTCAGTCACTGTAAACCTTGTAATGCCATATACGTTTGTAACACTACTAAATTTATTATACGGAGAGTCGGCATTGTTCAGATTAGTGGCTCTTTTTGAATGGCACATTACAAACACAGAAATAACCAGTAAAACAAAGATGACTGCGGTAACAATGCAAAGGCATGTCACGGCTATAAATGTCCTACAGTGTATATTGCTAATACGTTTAGGCTGTAAACAGTAAGCTTTGTTGTTCACATTTAATTTGTTCCTCGATCCAAGGTTGTTTCTCAAAAAACAACCTCCCACCTCATAACACTAAGTAAGAGAGCAGTGCATCAGTGCAAGTGGGCCAAGTGCAAACTGTCATCAAAGAGAACCCATCAAGTCAAGGGACCCAGTTGTCCCAGACAAAAAGGTTAAAAAAAAAAAACCAAAATAAATAAAAAAGAGGCTGACTAGATTGACTATTGGGTCTTTTTCTGGCTTTACCCCTCTATGTTTCTATGTCCTCTTGTTGGCATGACAAGCAGCAGAACTTCAACCCACAGTAGTCAATAACAAATAATTAAAATAAGAAAGCTGGCTCTTTATATCCAAAAAGTCTAAAGTCTCCTTCATATCTCTCAAAAAGGTGTCGGATGTCTCTCTTTGATACCTTCGAGAAATATTGTTCCACTTTTGTCTTATTGTAACGGGTGATTCCTGGAGGTATAGAGGGATAGGATACCAGTTTGTCTATACCTGCTTCTTTCAGGATGTACGGAGCATCTTCCTCAAGAGTCTCATGATGCCCAATCACATTGTAATTAATTTCACAAGGTGCACAAAGTTCTACGTATGTTACCCAGTGTATTATATGATCTCCAAACTGGAGATCTAGAAACTTGTGGTTTGGGTCCCCCAAGTATCGTACAAAGTCTTGAAACTGTAAACCTCCTTTGGTCTCGGAGCGATCTTTCTTGTATTTGCGGATGATGACCGGAGCTATGTTGTGCTTGTACCATGGTTCAAAACGAGGGTTATGTACAAACTTATCCTTGTAGGCAGAAATAAGCCGTTCAAATGGATCGCGTACAATAAAAAATTTGAAATAGGAGTTCAGTCTGCAATAAGCAGGAAATAAAAAAAATAAATATACTATACATCAGCATTAGGCATTACAGCAATACATCAGCTAATCACAGCACTGCCTTCACACAATTCCAAAATGATACCCCAGTTCAAAATTCGGCAGCTTAAAAAAAAAAAAAAAAAAAGGAAGCAATAAACTGACTGCAATAGCGGACCTCTTTCTGCTAGCTGACTGGCTAACATTCTGATGCTTTAGAATTATTACTCCCTGAGACAAGGACCAGAAGTCTAAATCTACTGACTTTGGTTGATACATACTTTCTTCAAACTAATAACGCAAAGGCCTGAACCCCAAAAAAATCCTCAAGTCTGCAAGGCAATTAGCTTTTTTTATCCAAAGTATTCTGGGCTATTCTGCACAGAAACCATATTTATTATAACAATAATGGGAGGAAGGATGAAAGGGAACATCTCATGGTTTGCTTAGGAGGTATGTACGTTGTTTTTTTTCTCCATTTCATAACATGCCTTTTTTTTTTTTTATTTTAGCCCCGCTCACATTGGGCCAATTTGACATGCGATTTGACATATCAAATCGCATGCCAAATCGGAGCCTATTGCCGGTAACGGCACCATCTGAATCAGTGCGACGCTGACTTTGCAGCCCCGCGCCGATTCCAAAATGTAGTTTCTGCCCTACTTTTGGCGACTTTGGGGGCAATTTCAAAAGACATCTGTACATGAACCTGCAGAGATGTCTGTCAAATCACCCCCAAACTCATACTAACATGCAAGGTCAGCTGAACTTGCACAATTTCAAACCCGCCCTCAAGCGTGAACGAGGCCGTTTATCTCAGCGGGGGATCGATCCGCCGATCCCCCGCTGAGCAGGAGAATGACAGCTGTTCTCTGTGCTGTGTGCGGAGACACAGCTGTCAATTCCCCATACATCCGATCCCATCCGCTGGAAGGATGGAAAATAGGGTTTCCATCCATCCAGATTTGACGGATCGGATGTCAGCGACATGTCTCCGCTGACATCCGATGCCCCACAGGGATGCATGGGGGGGGGACCGTTCAGATCCGCCAAAAAAACCTGACAGGCGGATCTGAACAGTGAGCCTGTGTGAAAGGGGCCTAAAGCAGAACTGAACTTTGAGTTGAGTTTAATTAGCCAATTACACTGCTCTGTGGCCGGGTACACATGGGCAGAATGTCTAGAGACATTTGCAGGTAAAAAAAAAAAAAAAAAAAAAAACAGCCAACATTCTGCCCATGTGTATGTTGGTGGTCTGATGGATGTGCATGCTGGAAAACCAGCATCGGGCCGACTCCCATTCAGCACTCTCAGGAAATGGCAGAGAGCGCTGATCGGAGTATTCTGGCGGGGGGGTCGTCTCCTTCAGCTCAGCAGCTCAGTGGGAGGAGATCGCTGGACTAACCTTGCATGGTTAGTACAGTGTCTCCGTCTGGAGCTGACAGTTTGTTCTCAATCAACCAGCGGGGTTGAACGAAAAAAAACTAATAGTGTGTACCTGGCTTAAAGCGGAGTTCCACCCTAGTTATACATTTTTTTATAAAAATACCCCCGGGACAGTCAGGGCTAGCACATTCCACAATGGCTAGCCTCTGATCTGTCCCGGGTTGCACTTACCTTTCAGGAGAAATACTTACCTTGAAATTGTCTTCTCCAGCGCTGCCATCTCGGGTGTGGGCAGCTTGAAGCCAGCGCGATCCTCTTCCGCGTCCTCTTCGGTCCTCTTCCTCCTTCTTCGGTCCCACGATGCACTGCACCGGCCCCGACGTCACTTCCGGGTCGCGCGCGTCAT